>NW_027365249.1:0-127969 GCF_046119375.1 Phyllobates terribilis
ATCAATGAATATTGTAAATGCACAACAGTAATATCTCCACCATTGCAAGGTGCAATTCTGAAATTTTTTGCTTTTTCCTGCTAATCCCTAGCATGATAAAGAAGATTCAAAGAGAGTGAGATGCCAGCTCCTTTCATTCAGTCAGTAGCTTCAAACATTTCTGGTATATGAAAAACATGTTTTTTCAATGGCAAAAAATCAATGAATATTGTAAATGCACAAACAGTAATATCTCCACATTGCAAGGTGCAATTCTGAAATTTTTGCTTTTTCCTGCTAATCCTAGCATGATAAAGAAGATTCAAAGAGAGTGAGATGCCAGCTCCTTTCATTCAGTCAGTAGCTTCAAACATTTCTGGATATGAAAACATGTTTTTCAATGGCAAAAATCATTGAATATTGTAAATGCACAAACAGTAATATCTCCACATTGCAAGGTGCAATTCTGAAATTTTTTGCTTTTTCCTGCTAATCCTAGCATGATAAAGAAGATTCAAAGAGAGTGAGATGCCAGCTCCTTTCATTCAGTCAGTAGCTTCAAACATTTCTGGTATATGAAAAACATGTTTTTCAATGGCAAAAATCAATGAATATTGTAAATGCACAAACAGTAATATCTCCACATTGCAAGGTGCAATTCTGAAATTTTTGCTTTTTCCTGCTAATCCTAGCATGATAAAGAAGATTCAAAGAGAGTGAGATGCCAGCTCCTTTCATTCAGTCAGTAGCTTCAAACATTTCTGGTATATGAAAAACATGTTTTTCAATGGCAAAAATCAATGAATATTGTAAATGCACAAACACTAATATCTCCACATTGCAAGGTGCAATTCTGAAATTTTTTGCTTTTTCCTGCTAATCCTAGCATGATAAAGAAGATTCAAAGAGAGTGAGATGCCAGCTCCTTTCATTCAGTCAGTAGCTTCAAACATTTCTGGTATATGAAAAACATGTTTTTCAATGGCAAAAATCAATGAATATTGTAAATGCACAAACAGTAATATCTCCACATTGCAAGGTGCAATTCTGAAATTTTTTGCTTTTTCCTGCTAATCCTAGCATGATAAAGAAGATTCAAAGAGAGTGAGATGCCAGCTCCTTTCATTCAGTCAGTAGCTTCAAACATTTCTGGTATATGAAAAACGTTTTTCAATGGCAAAAATCAATGAATATTGTAAATGCACAAACAGTATATCTCCACATTGCAAGGTGCAATTCTGAAATTTTTGCTTTTTCCTGCTAATCCTAGCATGATAAGATTCAAAGAGAGTGAGATGCCAGCTCCTTTCATTCAGTCAGTAGCTTCAAACATTTCTGGACGTTTTTCAATGGCAAAAATCAATGAATATTGTAATGCACAAACAGTAATATCTCCACATTGCAGGTGCAATTCTGAAATTTTTTGCTTTTTCCTGCTAATCCTAGCATGATAAAGAAGATTCAAAGAGAGTGAGATGCCAGCTCCTTTCATTCAGTCAGTAGCTTCAAACATTTCTGGAAAACGTTTTTCAATGGCAAAAATCAATGAATATTGTAAATGCACAAACAGTAATATCTCCACATTGCAAGGTGCAATTCTGAAATTTTTTGCTTTTTCCTGCTAATCCTAGCATGATAAAGAAGATTCAAAGAGAGTGAGATGCCAGCTCCTTTCATTCAGTCAGTAGCTTCAAACATTTCTGGACGTTTTTCAATGGCAAAAATCAATGAATATTGTAAATGCACAAACAGTAATATCTCCACATTGCAAGGTGCAATTCTGAAATTTTTTGCTTTTTCCTGCTAATCCTAGCATGATAAAGAAGATTCAAAGAGAGTGAGATGCCAGCTCCTTTCATTCAGTCAGTAGCTTCAAACATTTCTGGACGTTTTTCAATGGCAAAAATCAATGAATATTGTAAATGCACAAACAGTAATATCTCCACATTGCAAGGTGCAATTCTGAAATTTTTGCTTTTTCCTGCTAATCCTAGCATGATAAAGAAGATTCAAAGAGATGAGATGCCAGCTCCTTTCATTCAGTCAGTAGCTTCAAACATTTCTGGACGTTTTTCAATGGCAAAAATCAATGAATATTGTAAATGCACAAACAGTAATATCTCCACATTGCAAGGTGCAATTCTGAAATTTTTTGCTTTTTCCTGTTAATCCTAGCATGATAAAGAAGATTCAAAGAGAGTGATATGCCAGCTCCTTTCATTCAGTCAGTAGCTTCAAACATTTCTGGTATATGAAAAACATGTTTTTCAATGGCAAAAATCAATGAATATTGTAAATGCACAAACAGTAATATCTCCACATTGCAAGGTGCAATTCTGAAATTTTTTGCTTTTTCCTGCTAATCCTAGCATGATAAAGAAGATTCAAAGAGAGTGAGATGCCAGCTCCTTTCATTCAGTCAGTAGCTTCAAACATTTCTGGTATATGAAAAACATGTTTTTCAATGGCAAAAATCAATGAATATTGTAAATGCACAAACACTAATATCTCCACATTGCAAGGTGCAATTCTGAAATTTTTTGCTTTTTCCTGCTAATCCTAGCATGATAAAGAAGATTCAAAGAGAGTGAGATGCCAGCTCCTTTCATTCAGTCAGTAGCTTCAAACATTTCTGGTATATGAAAAACATGTTTTTCAATGGCAAAAATCAATGAATATTGTAAATGCACAAACAGTAATATCTCCACATTGCAAGGTGCAATTCTGAAATTTTTTGCTTTTTCCTGCTAATCCTAGCATGATAAAGAAGATTCAAAGAGAGTGAGATGCCAGCTCCTTTCATTCAGTCAGTAGCTTCAAACATTTCTGGTATATGAAAAACGTTTTTCAATGGCAAAAATCAATGAATATTGTAAATGCACAAACAGTAATATCTCCACATTGCAAGGTGCAATTCTGAAATTTTTTGCTTTTTCCTGCTAATCCTAGCATGATAAAGAAGATTCAAAGAGAGTGAGATGCCAGCTCCTTTCATTCAGTCAGTAGCTTCAAACATTTCTGGACGTTTTTCAATGGCAAAAATCAATGAATATTGTAAATGCACAAACAGTAATATCTCCACATTGCAAGGTGCAATTCTGAAATTTTTTGCTTTTTCCTGCTAATCCTAGCATGATAAAGAAGATTCAAAGAGAGTGAGATGCCAGCTCCTTTCATTCAGTCAGTAGCTTCAAACATTTCTGGACGTTTTTCAATGGCAAAAATCAATGAATATTGTAAATGCACAAACAGTAATATCTCCACATTGCAAGGTGCAATTCTGAAATTTTTTGCTTTTTCCTGCTAATCCTAGCAGGGATAAAGAAGATTCAAAGAGAGTGAGATGCCAGCTCCTTTCATTCAGTCAGTAGCTTCAAACATTTCTGGTATATGAAAAACATGTTTTTCAATGGCAAAAATCAATGAATATTGTAAATGCACAAACAGTAATATCTCCACATTGCAAGGTGCAATTCTGAAATTTTTTGCTTTTTCCTGCTAATCCTAGCATGATAAAGAAGATTCAAAGAGAGTGAGATGCCAGCTCCTTTCATTCAGTCAGTAGCTTCAAACATTTCTGGACGTTTTTCAATGGCAAAAATCAATGAATATTGTAAATGCACAAACAGTAATATCTCCACATTGCAAGGTGCAATTCTGAAATTTTTTGCTTTTTCCTGTTAATCCTAGCATGATAAAGAAGATTCAAAGAGAGTGAGATGCCAGCTCCTTTCATTCAGTCAGTAGCTTCAAACATTTCTGGTATATGAAAAACATGTTTTTCAATGGCAAAAATCAATGAATATTGTAAATGCACAAACAGTAATATCTCCACATTGCAAGGTGCAATTCTGAAATTTTTTGCTTTTCCTGCTAATCCTAGCATGATAAAGAAGATTCAAAGAGAGTGAGATGCCAGCTCCTTTCATTCAGTCAGTAGCTTCAAACATTTCTGGTATATGAAAAACATGTTTTTCAATGGCAAAAATCAATGAATATTGTAAATGCACAAACAGTAATATTTCCACATTGCAAGGTGCAATTCTGAAATTTTTTGCTTTTTCCTGCTAATCCTAGCATGATAAAGAAGATTCAAAGAGAGTGAGATGCCAGCTCCTTTCATTCAGTCAGTAGCTTCAAACATTTCTGGACGTTTTTCAATGGCAAAAATCAATGAATATTGTAAATGCACAAACAGTAATATCTCCACATTGCAAGGTGCAATTCTGAAATTTTTAGCTTTTTCCTGCTAATCCTAGCATGATAAAGAAGATTCAAAGAGAGTGAGATGCCAGCTCCTTTCATTCAGTCAGTAGCTTCAAACATTTCTGGACGTTTTTCAATGGCAAAAATCAATGAATATTGTAAATGCACAAACAGTAATATCTCCACATTGCAAGGTGCAATTCTGAAATTTTTTGCTTTTTCCTGCTAATCCTAGCAGGATAAAGAAGATTCAAAGAGAGTGAGATGCCAGCTCCTTTCATTCAGTCAGTAGCTTCAAACATTTCTGGTATATGAAAAACATGTTTTTCAATGGCAAAAATCAATGAATATTGTAAATGCACAAACAGTAATATCTCCACATTGCAAGGTGCAATTCTGAAATTTTTTGCTTTTTCCTGCTAATCCTAGCATGATAAAGAAGATTCAAAGAGAGTGAGATGCCAGCTCCTTTCATTCAGTCAGTAGCTTCAAACATTTCTGGTATATGAAAAACATGTTTTTCAATGGCAAAAATCAATGAATATTGTAAATGCACAAACAGTAATATCTCCACATTGCAAGGTGCAATTCTGAAATTTTTTGCTTTTTCCTGCTAATCCTAGCATGATAAAGAAGATTCAAAGAGAGTGAGATGCCAGCTCCTTTCATTCAGTCAGTAGCTTCAAACATTTCTGGACGTTTTTCAATGGCAAAAATCATTGAATATTGTAAATGCACAAACAGTAATATCTCCACATTGCAAGGTGCAATTCTGAAATTTTTTGCTTTTTCCTGTTAATCCTAGCATGATAAAGAAGATTCAAAGAGAGTGAGATGCCAGCTCCTTTCATTCAGTCAGTAGCTTCAAACATTTCTGGTATATGAAAAACATGTTTTTCAATGGCAAAAATCAATGAATATTGTAAATGCACAAACAGTAATATCTCCACATTGCAAGGTGCAATTCTGAAATTTTTTGCTTTTTCCTGCTAATCCTAGCATGATAAAGAAGATTCAAAGAGAGTGAGATGCCAGCTCCTTTCATTCAGTCAGTAGCTTCAAACATTTCTGGTATATGAAAAACATGTTTTTCAATGGCAAAAATCAATGAATATTGTAAATGCACAAACACTAATATCTCCACATTGCAAGGTGCAATTCTGAAATTTTTTGCTTTTTCCTGCTAATCCTAGCATGATAAAGAAGATTCAAAGAGAGTGAGATGCCAGCTCCTTTCATTCAGTCAGTAGCTTCAAACATTTCTGGTATATGAAAAACATGTTTTTCAATGGCAAAAATCAATGAATATTGTAAATGCACAAACAGTAATATCTCCACATTGCAAGGTGCAATTCTGAAATTTTTTGCTTTTTCCTGCTAATCCTAGCATGATAAAGAAGATTCAAAGAGAGTGAGATGCCAGCTCCTTTCATTCAGTCAGTAGCTTCAAACATTTCTGGTATATGAAAAACGTTTTTCAATGGCAAAAATCAATGAATATTGTAAATGCACAAACAGTAATATCTCCACATTGCAAGGTGCAATTCTGAAATTTTTTGCTTTTTCCTGCTAATCCTAGCATGATAAGATTCAAAGAGAGTGAGATGCCAGCTCCTTTCATTCAGTCAGTAGCTTCAAACATTTCTGGACGTTTTTCAATGGCAAAAATCAATGAATATTGTAAATGCACAAACAGTAATATCTCCACATTGCAAGGTGCAATTCTGAAATTTTTTGCTTTTTCCTGCTAATCCTAGCATGATAAAGAAGATTCAAAGAGAGTGAGATGCCAGCTCCTTTCATTCAGTCAGTAGCTTCAAACATTTCTGGTATATGAAAAACATGTTTTTCAATGGCAAAAATCAATGAATATTGTAAATGCACAAACAGTAATATCTCCACATTGCAAGGTGCAATTCTGAAATTTTTTGCTTTTTCCTGCTAATCCTAGCATGATAAAGAAGATTCAAAGAGAGTGAGATGCCAGCTCCTTTCATTCAGTCAGTAGCTTCAAACATTTCTGGACGTTTTTCAATGGCAAAAATCATTGAATATTGTAAATGCACAAACAGTAATATCTCCACATTGCAAGGTGCAATTCTGAAATTTTTTGCTTTTTCCTGTTAATCCTAGCATGATAAAGAAGATTCAAAGAGAGTGAGATGCCAGCTCCTTTCATTCAGTCAGTAGCTTCAAACATTTCTGGTATATGAAAAACATGTTTTTCAATGGCAAAAATCAATGAATATTGTAAATGCACAAACAGTAATATCTCCACATTGCAAGGTGCAATTCTGAAATTTTTTGCTTTTTCCTGCTAATCCTAGCATGATAAAGAAGATTCAAAGAGAGTGAGATGCCAGCTCCTTTCATTCAGTCAGTAGCTTCAAACATTTCTGGTATATGAAAAACATGTTTTTCATTGGCAAAAATCAATGAATATTGTAAATGCACAAACACTAATATCTCCACATTGCAAGGTGCAATTCTGAAATTTTTTGCTTTTTCCTGCTAATCCTAGCATGATAAAGAAGATTCAAAGAGAGTGAGATGCCAGCTCCTTTCATTCAGTCAGTAGCTTCAAACATTTCTGGTATATGAAAAACATGTTTTTCAATGGCAAAAATCAATGAATATTGTAAATGCACAAACAGTAATATCTCCACATTGCAAGGTGCAATTCTGAAATTTTTTGCTTTTTCCTGCTAATCCTAGCATGATAAAGAAGATTCAAAGAGAGTGAGATGCCAGCTCCTTTCATTCAGTCAGTAGCTTCAAACATTTCTGGTATATGAAAAACGTTTTTCAATGGCAAAAATCAATGAATATTGTAAATGCACAAACAGTAATATCTCCACATTGCAAGGTGCAATTCTGAAATTTTTTGCTTTTTCCTGCTAATCCTAGCATGATAAGATTCAAAGAGAGTGAGATGCCAGCTCCTTTCATTCAGTCAGTAGCTTCAAACATTTCTGGACGTTTTTCAATGGCAAAAATCAATGAATATTGTAAATGCACAAACAGTAATATCTCCACATTGCAAGGTGCAATTCTGAAATTTTTTGCTTTTTCCTGCTAATCCTAGCATGATAAAGAAGATTCAAAGAGAGTGAGATGCCAGCTCCTTTCATTCAGTCAGTAGCTTCAAACATTTCTGGTATATGAAAAACGTTTTTCAATGGCAAAAATCAATGAATATTGTAAATGCACAAACAGTAATATCTCCACATTGCAAGGTGCAATTCTGAAATTTTTTGCTTTTTCCTGCTAATCCTAGCATGATAAAGAAGATTCAAAGAGAGTGAGATGCCAGCTCCTTTCATTCAGTCAGTAGCTTCAAACATTTCTGGACGTTTTTCAATGGCAAAAATCAATGAATATTGTAAATGCACAAACAGTAATATCTCCACATTGCAAGGTGCAATTCTGAAATTTTTTGCTTTTTCCTGCTAATCCTAGCATGATAAAGAAGATTCAAAGAGAGTGAGATGCCAGCTCCTTTCATTCAGTCAGTAGCTTCAAACATTTCTGGACGTTTTTCAATGGCAAAAATCAATGAATATTGTAAATGCACAAACAGTAATATCTCCACATTGCAAGGTGCAATTCTGAAATTTTTTGCTTTTTCCTGCTAATCCTAGCATGATAAAGAAGATTCAAAGAGAGTGAGATGCCAGCTCCTTTCATTCAGTCAGTAGCTTCAAACATTTCTGGACGTTTTTCAATGGCAAAAATCAATGAATATTGTAAATGCACAAACAGTAATATCTCCACATTGCAAGGTGCAATTCTGAAATTTTTTGCTTTTTCCTGCTAATCCTAGCATGATAAAGAAGATTCAAAGAGAGTGAGATGCCAGCTCCTTTCATTCAGTCAGTAGCTTCAAACATTTCTGGACGTTTTTCAATGGCAAAAATCAATGAATATTGTAAATGCACAAACAGTAATATCTCCACATTGCAAGGTGCAATTCTGAAATTTTTTGCTTTTTCCTGCTAATCCTAGCAGGATAAAGAAGATTCAAAGAGAGTGAGATGCCAGCTCCTTTCATTCAGTCAGTAGCTTCAAACATTTCTGGTATATGAAAAACATGTTTTTCAATGGCAAAAATCAATGAATATTGTAAATGCACAAACAGTAATATCTCCACATTGCAAGGTGCAATTCTGAAATTTTTTGCTTTTTCCTGCTAATCCTAGCATGATAAAGAAGATTCAAAGAGAGTGAGATGCCAGCTCCTTTCATTCAGTCAGTAGCTTCAAACATTTCTGGACGTTTTTCAATGGCAAAAATCAATGAATATTGTAAATGCACAAACAGTAATATCTCCACATTGCAAGGTGCAATTCTGAAATTTTTTGCTTTTTCCTGTTAATCCTAGCATGATAAAGAAGATTCAAAGAGAGTGAGATGCCAGCTCCTTTCATTCAGTCAGTAGCTTCAAACATTTCTGGTATATGAAAAACATGTTTTTCAATGGCAAAAATCAATGAATATTGTAAATGCACAAACAGTAATATCTCCACATTGCAAGGTGCAATTCTGAAATTTTTTGCTTTTTCCTGCTAATCCTAGCATGATAAAGAAGATTCAAAGAGAGTGAGATGCCAGCTCCTTTCATTCAGTCAGTAGCTTCAAACATTTCTGGTATATGAAAAACATGTTTTTCAATGGCAAAAATCAATGAATATTGTAAATGCACAAACAGTAATATTTCCACATTGCAAGGTGCAATTCTGAAATTTTTTGCTTTTTCCTGCTAATCCTAGCATGATAAAGAAGATTCAAAGAGAGTGAGATGCCAGCTCCTTTCATTCAGTCAGTAGCTTCAAACATTTCTGGACGTTTTTCAATGGCAAAAATCAATGAATATTGTAAATGCACAAACAGTAATATCTCCACATTGCAAGGTGCAATTCTGAAATTTTTAGCTTTTTCCTGCTAATCCTAGCATGATAAAGAAGATTCAAAGAGAGTGAGATGCCAGCTCCTTTCATTCAGTCAGTAGCTTCAAACATTTCTGGACGTTTTTCAATGGCAAAAATCAATGAATATTGTAAATGCACAAACAGTAATATCTCCACATTGCAAGGTGCAATTCTGAAATTTTTTGCTTTTTCCTGCTAATCCTAGCAGGATAAAGAAGATTCAAAGAGAGTGAGATGCCAGCTCCTTTCATTCAGTCAGTAGCTTCAAACATTTCTGGTATATGAAAAACATGTTTTTCAATGGCAAAAATCAATGAATATTGTAAATGCACAAACAGTAATATCTCCACATTGCAAGGTGCAATTCTGAAATTTTTTGCTTTTTCCTGCTAATCCTAGCATGATAAAGAAGATTCAAAGAGAGTGAGATGCCAGCTCCTTTCATTCAGTCAGTAGCTTCAAACATTTCTGGTATATGAAAAACATGTTTTTCAATGGCAAAAATCAATGAATATTGTAAATGCACAAACAGTAATATCTCCACATTGCAAGGTGCAATTCTGAAATTTTTTGCTTTTTCCTGCTAATCCTAGCATGATAAAGAAGATTCAAAGAGAGTGAGATGCCAGCTCCTTTCATTCAGTCAGTAGCTTCAAACATTTCTGGACGTTTTTCAATGGCAAAAATCATTGAATATTGTAAATGCACAAACAGTAATATCTCCACATTGCAAGGTGCAATTCTGAAATTTTTTGCTTTTTCCTGTTAATCCTAGCATGATAAAGAAGATTCAAAGAGAGTGAGATGCCAGCTCCTTTCATTCAGTCAGTAGCTTCAAACATTTCTGGTATATGAAAAACATGTTTTTCAATGGCAAAAATCAATGAATATTGTAAATGCACAAACAGTAATATCTCCACATTGCAAGGTGCAATTCTGAAATTTTTTGCTTTTTCCTGCTAATCCTAGCATGATAAAGAAGATTCAAAGAGAGTGAGATGCCAGCTCCTTTCATTCAGTCAGTAGCTTCAAACATTTCTGGTATATGAAAAACATGTTTTTCAATGGCAAAAATCAATGAATATTGTAAATGCACAAACACTAATATCTCCACATTGCAAGGTGCAATTCTGAAATTTTTTGCTTTTTCCTGCTAATCCTAGCATGATAAAGAATATTCAAAGAGAGTGAGATGCCAGCTCCTTTCATTCAGTCAGTAGCTTCAAACATTTCTGGTATATGAAAAACATGTTTTTCAATGGCAAAAATCAATGAATATTGTAAATGCACAAACAGTAATATCTCCACATTGCAAGGTGCAATTCTGAAATTTTTTGCTTTTTCCTGCTAATCCTAGCATGATAAAGAAGATTCAAAGAGAGTGAGATGCCAGCTCCTTTCATTCAGTCAGTAGCTTCAAACATTTCTGGTATATGAAAAACGTTTTTCAATGGCAAAAATCAATGAATATTGTAAATGCACAAACAGTAATATCTCCACATTGCAAGGTGCAATTCTGAAATTTTTTGCTTTTTCCTGCTAATCCTAGCATGATAAGATTCAAAGAGAGTGAGATGCCAGCTCCTTTCATTCAGTCAGTAGCTTCAAACATTTCTGGACGTTTTTCAATGGCAAAAATCAATGAATATTGTAAATGCACAAACAGTAATATCTCCACATTGCAAGGTGCAATTCTGAAATTTTTTGCTTTTTCCTGCTAATCCTAGCATGATAAAGAAGATTCAAAGAGAGTGAGATGCCAGCTCCTTTCATTCAGTCAGTAGCTTCAAACATTTCTGGTATATGAAAAACATGTTTTTCAATGGCAAAAATCAATGAATATTGTAAATGCACAAACAGTAATATCTCCACATTGCAAGGTGCAATTCTGAAATTTTTTGCTTTTTCCTGCTAATCCTAGCATGATAAAGAAGATTCAAAGAGAGTGAGATGCCAGCTCCTTTCATTCAGTCAGTAGCTTCAAACATTTCTGGACGTTTTTCAATGGCAAAAATCATTGAATATTGTAAATGCACAAACAGTAATATCTCCACATTGCAAGGTGCAATTCTGAAATTTTTTGCTTTTTCCTGTTAATCCTAGCATGATAAAGAAGATTCAAAGAGAGTGAGATGCCAGCTCCTTTCATTCAGTCAGTAGCTTCAAACATTTCTGGTATATGAAAAACATGTTTTTCAATGGCAAAAATCAATGAATATTGTAAATGCACAAACAGTAATATCTCCACATTGCAAGGTGCAATTCTGAAATTTTTTGCTTTTTCCTGCTAATCCTAGCATGATAAAGAAGATTCAAAGAGAGTGAGATGCCAGCTCCTTTCATTCAGTCAGTAGCTTCAAACATTTCTGGTATATGAAAAACATGTTTTTCAATGGCAAAAATCAATGAATATTGTAAATGCACAAACACTAATATCTCCACATTGCAAGGTGCAATTCTGAAATTTTTTGCTTTTTCCTGCTAATCCTAGCATGATAAAGAAGATTCAAAGAGAGTGAGATGCCAGCTCCTTTCATTCAGTCAGTAGCTTCAAACATTTCTGGTATATGAAAAACATGTTTTTCAATGGCAAAAATCAATGAATATTGTAAATGCACAAACAGTAATATCTCCACATTGCAAGGTGCAATTCTGAAATTTTTTGCTTTTTCCTGCTAATCCTAGCATGATAAAGAAGATTCAAAGAGAGTGAGATGCCAGCTCCTTTCATTCAGTCAGTAGCTTCAAACATTTCTGGTATATGAAAAACGTTTTTCAATGGCAAAAATCAATGAATATTGTAAATGCACAAACAGTAATATCTCCACATTGCAAGGTGCAATTCTGAAATTTTTTGCTTTTTCCTGCTAATCCTAGCATGATAAGATTCAAAGAGAGTGAGATGCCAGCTCCTTTCATTCAGTCAGTAGCTTCAAACATTTCTGGACGTTTTTCAATGGCAAAAATCAATGAATATTGTAAATGCACAAACAGTAATATCTCCACATTGCAAGGTGCAATTCTGAAATTTTTTGCTTTTTCCTGCTAATCCTAGCATGATAAAGAAGATTCAAAGAGAGTGAGATGCCAGCTCCTTTCATTCAGTCAGTAGCTTCAAACATTTCTGGTATATGAAAAACATGTTTTTCAATGGCAAAAATCAATGAATATTGTAAATGCACAAACAGTAATATCTCCACATTGCAAGGTGCAATTCTGAAATTTTTTGCTTTTTCCTGCTAATCCTAGCATGATAAAGAAGATTCAAAGAGAGTGAGATGCCAGCTCCTTTCATTCAGTCAGTAGCTTCAAACATTTCTGGACGTTTTTCAATGGCAAAAATCATTGAATATTGTAAATGCACAAACAGTAATATCTCCACATTGCAAGGTGCAATTCTGAAATTTTTTGCTTTTTCCTGTTAATCCTAGCATGATAAAGAAGATTCAAAGAGAGTGAGATGCCAGCTCCTTTCATTCAGTCAGTAGCTTCAAACATTTCTGGTATATGAAAAACATGTTTTTCAATGGCAAAAATCAATGAATATTGTAAATGCACAAACACTAATATCTCCACATTGCAAGGTGCAATTCTGAAATTTTTTGCTTTTTCCTGCTAATCCTAGCATGATAAAGAAGATTCAAAGAGAGTGAGATGCCAGCTCCTTTCATTCAGTCAGTAGCTTCAAACATTTCTGGTATATGAAAAACATGTTTTTCAATGGCAAAAATCAATGAATATTGTAAATGCACAAACAGTAATATCTCCACATTGCAAGGTGCAATTCTGAAATTTTTTGCTTTTTCCTGCTAATCCTAGCATGATAAAGAAGATTCAAAGAGAGTGAGATGCCAGCTCCTTTCATTCAGTCAGTAGCTTCAAACATTTCTGGTATATGAAAAACGTTTTTCAATGGCAAAAATCAATGAATATTGTAAATGCACAAACAGTAATATCTCCACATTGCAAGGTGCAATTCTGAAATTTTTTGCTTTTTCCTGCTAATCCTAGCATGATAAGATTCAAAGAGAGTGAGATGCCAGCTCCTTTCATTCAGTCAGTAGCTTCAAACATTTCTGGACGTTTTTCAATGGCAAAAATCAATGAATATTGTAAATGCACAAACAGTAATATCTCCACATTGCAAGGTGCAATTCTGAAATTTTTTGCTTTTTCCTGCTAATCCTAGCATGATAAAGAAGATTCAAAGAGAGTGAGATGCCAGCTCCTTTCATTCAGTCAGTAGCTTCAAACATTTCTGGTATATGAAAAACATGTTTTTCAATGGCAAAAATCAATGAATATTGTAAATGCACAAACAGTAATATCTCCACATTGCAAGGTGCAATTCTGAAATTTTTTGCTTTTTCCTGCTAATCCTAGCATGATAAAGAAGATTCAAAGAGAGTGAGATGCCAGCTCCTTTCATTCAGTCAGTAGCTTCAAACATTTCTGGTATATGAAAAACGTTTTTCAATGGCAAAAATCAATGAATATTGTAAATGCACAAACAGTAATATCTCCACATTGCAAGGTGCAATTCTGAAATTTTTTGCTTTTTCCTGCTAATCCTAGCATGATAAGATTCAAAGAGAGTGAGATGCCAGCTCCTTTCATTCAGTCAGTAGCTTCAAACATTTCTGGACGTTTTTCAATGGCAAAAATCAATGAATATTGTAAATGCACAAACAGTAATATCTCCACATTGCAAGGTGCAATTCTGAAATTTTTTGCTTTTTCCTGCTAATCCTAGCATGATAAAGAAGATTCAAAGAGAGTGAGATGCCAGCTCCTTTCATTCAGTCAGTAGCTTCAAACATTTCTGGTATATGAAAAACATGTTTTTCAATGGCAAAAATCAATGAATATTGTAAATGCACAAACAGTAATATCTCCACATTGCAAGGTGCAATTCTGAAATTTTTTGCTTTTTCCTGCTAATCCTAGCATGATAAAGAAGATTCAAAGAGAGTGAGATGCCAGCTCCTTTCATTCAGTCAGTAGCTTCAAACATTTCTGGACGTTTTTCAATGGCAAAAATCATTGAATATTGTAAATGCACAAACAGTAATATCTCCACATTGCAAGGTGCAATTCTGAAATTTTTTGCTTTTTCCTGTTAATCCTAGCATGATAAAGAAGATTCAAAGAGAGTGAGATGCCAGCTCCTTTCATTCAGTCAGTAGCTTCAAACATTTCTGGTATATGAAAAACATGTTTTTCAATGGCAAAAATCAATGAATATTGTAAATGCACAAACAGTAATATCTCCACATTGCAAGGTGCAATTCTGAAATTTTTTGCTTTTTCCTGCTAATCCTAGCATGATAAAGAAGATTCAAAGAGAGTGAGATGCCAGCTCCTTTCATTCAGTCAGTAGCTTCAAACATTTCTGGTATATGAAAAACATGTTTTTCAATGGCAAAAATCAATGAATATTGTAAATGCACAAACACTAATATCTCCACATTGCAAGGTGCAATTCTGAAATTTTTTGCTTTTTCCTGCTAATCCTAGCATGATAAAGAAGATTCAAAGAGAGTGAGATGCCAGCTCCTTTCATTCAGTCAGTAGCTTCAAACATTTCTGGACGTTTTTCAATGGCAAAAATCAATGAATATTGTAAATGCACAAACAGTAATATCTCCACATTGCAAGGTGCAATTCTGAAATTTTTTGCTTTTTCCTGCTAATCCTAGCATGATAAAGAAGATTCAAAGAGAGTGAGATGCCAGCTCCTTTCATTCAGTCAGTAGCTTCAAACATTTCTGGACGTTTTTCAATGGCAAAAATCAATGAATATTGTAAATGCACAAACAGTAATATCTCCACATTGCAAGGTGCAATTCTGAAATTTTTTGCTTTTTCCTGCTAATCCTAGCATGATAAAGAAGATTCAAAGAGAGTGAGATGCCAGCTCCTTTCATTCAGTCAGTAGCTTCAAACATTTCTGGACGTTTTTCAATGGCAAAAATCAATGAATATTGTAAATGCACAAACAGTAATATCTCCACATTGCAAGGTGCAATTCTGAAATTTTTTGCTTTTTCCTGTTAATCCTAGCATGATAAAGAAGATTCAAAGAGAGTGATATGCCAGCTCCTTTCATTCAGTCAGTAGCTTCAAACATTTCTGGTATATGAAAAACATGTTTTTCAATGGCAAAAATCAATGAATATTGTAAATGCACAAACAGTAATATCTCCACATTGCAAGGTGCAATTCTGAAATTTTTGCTTTTTCCTGCTAATCCTAGCATGATAAAGAAGATTCAAAGAGAGTGAGTTGCCAGCTCCTTTCATTCAGTCAGTAGCTTCAAACATTTCTGGACGTTTTTCAATGGCAAAAATCAATGAATATTGTAAATGCACAAACAGTAATATCTCCACATTGCAAGGTGCAATTCTGAAATTTTTTGCTTTTTCCTGCTAATCCTAGCATGATAAAGAAGATTCAAAGAGAGTGAGATGCCAGCTCCTTTCATTCAGTCAGTAGCTTCAAACATTTCTGGACATTTTTCAATGGCAAAAATGAATGAAAATTGTAAATGCACAAACAGTAATATCTCCACATTGCAAGGTGCAATTCTGAAATTTTTTGCTTTTTCCTGTTAATCCTAGCATGATAAAGAAGATTCAAAGAGAGTGAGATGCCAGCTCCTTTCATTCAGTCAGTAGCTTCAAACATTTCTGGTATATGAATAACGATGTTTTTCAATGGCAAAAATCAATGAATATTGTAAATGCACAAACAGTAATATCTCCACATTGCAAGGTGCAATTCTGAAATTTTTTGCTTTTTCCTGCTAATCCTAGCATGATAAAGAAGATTCAAAGAGAGTGAGATGCCAGCTCCTTTCATTCAGTCAGTAGCTTCAAACATTTCTGGACGTTTTTCAATGGCAAAAATCAATGAATATTGTAAATGCACAAACAGTAATATCTCCACATTGCAAGGTGCAATTCTGAAATTTTTTGCTTTTTCCTGCTAATCCTAGCATGATAAAGAAGATTCAAAGAGAGTGACATGCCAGCTCCTTTCATTCAGTCAGTAGCTTCAAACATTTCTGGACGTTTTTCAATGGCAAAAATCAATGAATATTGTAAATGCACAAACAGTAATATCTCCACATTGCAAGGTGCAATTCTGAAATTTTTTGCTTTTTCCTGCTAATCCTAGCAGGATAAAGAAGATTCAAAGAGAGTGAGATGCCAGCTCCTTTCATTCAGTCAGTAGCTTCAAACATTTCGGGTATATGAAAAACATGTTTTTCAATGGCAAAAATCAATGAATATTGTAAATGAACAAACAGTAATATCTCCACATTGCAAGGTGCAATTCTGAAATTTTTTGATTTTTCCTGCTAATCCTAGCATGATAAAGAAGATTCAAAGAGAGTGAAATGCCAGCTCCTTTCATTCAGTCAGTAGCTTCAAACATTTCTGGTATATGAAAAACATGTTTTTCAATGGCAAAAATCAATGAATATTGTAAATGCACAAACAGTAATATCTCCACATTGCAAGGTGCAATTCTGAAATTTTTTGCTTTTTCCTGCTAATCCTAGAATGATAAAGAAGATTCAAAGAGAGTGAGATGCCAGCTCCTTTCATTCAGTCAGTAGCTTCAAACATTTCTGGTATATGAAAAACATGTTTTTCAATGGCAAAAATCAATGAATATTGTAAATGCACAAACAGTAATATTTCCACATTGCAAGGTGCAATTCTGAAATTTTTTGCTTTTTCCTGCTAATCCTAGCATGATAAAGAAGATTCAAAGAGAGTGAGATGCCAGCTCCTTTCATTCAGTCAGTAGCTTCAAACATTTCTGGACGTTTTTCAATGGCAAAAATCAATGAATATTGTAAATGCACAAAAAGTAATATCTCCACATTGCAAGGTGCAATTCTGAAATTTTTTGCTTTTTCCTGTTAATCCTAGCATGATAAAGAAGATTCAAAGAGAGTGAGATGCCAGCTCCTTTCATTCAGTCAGTAGCTTCAAACATTTCTGGTATATGAATAACATGATGTTTTTCAATGGCAAAAATCAATGAATATTGTAAATGCACAAACAGTAATATCTCCACATTGCAAGGTGCAATTCTGAAATTTTTTGCTTTTTCCTGCTAATCCTAGCATGATAAAGAAGATTCAAAGAGAGTGAGATGCCAGCTCCTTTCATTCAGTCAGTAGCTTCAAACATTTCTGGACGTTTTTCAATGGCAAAAATCAATGAATATTGTAAATGCACAAACAGTAATATCTCCACATTGCAAGGTGCAATTCTGAAATTTTTTGCTTTTTCCTGCTAATCCTAGCATGATAAAGAAGATTCAAAGAGAGTGAGATGCCAGCTCCTTTCATTCAGTCAGTAGCTTCAAACATTTCTGGACGTTTTTCAATGGCAAAAATCAATGAATATTGTAAATGCACAAACAGTAATATCTCCACATTGCAAGGTGCAATTCTGAAATTTTTTGCTTTTTCCTGCTAATCCTAGCATGATAAAGAAGATTCAAAGAGAGTGAGATGCCAGCTCCTTTCATTCAGTCAGTAGCTTCAAACATTTCTGGACGTTTTTCAATGGCAAAAATCAATGAATATTGTAAATGCACAAACAGTAATATCTCCACATTGCAAGGTGCAATTCTGAAATTTTTTGCTTTTTCCTGTTAATCCTAGCATGATAAAGAAGATTCAAAGAGAGTGATATGCCAGCTCCTTTCATTCAGTCAGTAGCTTCAAACATTTCTGGTATATGAAAAACATGTTTTTCAATGGCAAAAATCAATGAATATTGTAAATGCACAAACAGTAATATCTCCACATTGCAAGGTGCAATTCTGAAATTTTTGCTTTTTCCTGCTAATCCTAGCATGATAAAGAAGATTCAAAGAGAGTGAGTTGCCAGCTCCTTTCATTCAGTCAGTAGCTTCAAACATTTCTGGACGTTTTTCAATGGCAAAAATCAATGAATATTGTAAATGCACAAACAGTAATATCTCCACATTGCAAGGTGCAATTCTGAAATTTTTTGCTTTTTCCTGCTAATCCTAGCATGATAAAGAAGATTCAAAGAGAGTGAGATGCCAGCTCCTTTCATTCAGTCAGTAGCTTCAAACATTTCTGGACATTTTTCAATGGCAAAAATGAATGAAAATTGTAAATGCACAAACAGTAATATCTCCACATTGCAAGGTGCAATTCTGAAATTTTTTGCTTTTTCCTGTTAATCCTAGCATGATAAAGAAGATTCAAAGAGAGTGAGATGCCAGCTCCTTTCATTCAGTCAGTAGCTTCAAACATTTCTGGTATATGAATAACATGATGTTTTTCAATGGCAAAAATCAATGAATATTGTAAATGCACAAACAGTAATATCTCCACATTGCAAGGTGCAATTCTGAAATTTTTTGCTTTTTCCTGCTAATCCTAGCATGATAAAGAAGATTCAAAGAGAGTGAGATGCCAGCTCCTTTCATTCAGTCAGTAGCTTCAAACATTTCTGGACGTTTTTCAATGGCAAAAATCAATGAATATTGTAAATGCACAAACAGTAATATCTCCACATTGCAAGGTGCAATTCTGAAATTTTTTGCTTTTTCCTGCTAATCCTAGCATGATAAAGAAGATTCAAAGAGAGTGACATGCCAGCTCCTTTCATTCAGTCAGTAGCTTCAAACATTTCTGGACGTTTTTCAATGGCAAAAATCAATGAATATTGTAAATGCACAAACAGTAATATCTCCACATTGCAAGGTGCAATTCTGAAATTTTTTGCTTTTTCCTGCTAATCCTAGCAGGATAAAGAAGATTCAAAGAGAGTGAGATGCCAGCTCCTTTCATTCAGTCAGTAGCTTCAAACATTTCTGGACATTTTTCAATGGCAAAAATGAATGAAAATTGTAAATGCACAAACAGTAATATCTCCACATTGCAAGGTGCAATTCTGAAATTTTTTGCTTTTTCCTGTTAATCCTAGCATGATAAAGAAGATTCAAAGAGAGTGAGATGCCAGCTCCTTTCATTCAGTCAGTAGCTTCAAACATTTCTGGTATATGAATAACATGATGTTTTTCAATGGCAAAAATCAATGAATATTGTAAATGCACAAACAGTAATATCTCCACATTGCAAGGTGCAATTCTGAAATTTTTTGCTTTTTCCTGCTAATCCTAGCATGATAAAGAAGATTCAAAGAGAGTGAGATGCCAGCTCCTTTCATTCAGTCAGTAGCTTCAAACATTTCTGGTATATGAAAAACATGTTTTTCAATGGCAAAAATCAATGAATATTGTAAATGCACAAACAGTAATATTTCCACATTGCAAGGTGCAATTCTGAAATTTTTTGCTTTTTCCTGCTAATCCTAGCATGATAAAGAAGATTCAAAGAGAGTGAGATGCCAGCTCCTTTCATTCAGTCAGTAGCTTCAAACATTTCTGGACGTTTTTCAATGGCAAAAATCAATGAATATTGTAAATGCACAAACAGTAATATCTCCACATTGCAAGGTGCAATTCTGAAATTTTTAGCTTTTTCCTGCTAATCCTAGCATGATAAAGAAGATTCAAAGAGAGTGAGATGCCAGCTCCTTTCATTCAGTCAGTAGCTTCAAACATTTCTGGACGTTTTTCAATGGCAAAAATCAATGAATATTGTAAATGCACAAACAGTAATATCTCCACATTGCAAGGTGCAATTCTGAAATTTTTTGCTTTTTCCTGCTAATCCTAGCAGGATAAAGAAGATTCAAAGAGAGTGAGATGCCAGCTCCTTTCATTCAGTCAGTAGCTTCAAACATTTCTGGTATATGAAAAACATGTTTTTCAATGGCAAAAATCAATGAATATTGTAAATGCACAAACAGTAATATCTCCACATTGCAAGGTGCAATTCTGAAATTTTTTGCTTTTTCCTGCTAATCCTAGCATGATAAAGAAGATTCAAAGAGAGTGAGATGCCAGCTCCTTTCATTCAGTCAGTAGCTTCAAACATTTCTGGTATATGAAAAACATGTTTTTCAATGGCAAAAATCAATGAATATTGTAAATGCACAAACAGTAATATCTCCACATTGCAAGGTGCAATTCTGAAATTTTTTGCTTTTTCCTGCTAATCCTAGCATGATAAAGAAGATTCAAAGAGAGTGAGATGCCAGCTCCTTTCATTCAGTCAGTAGCTTCAAACATTTCTGGACGTTTTTCAATGGCAAAAATCATTGAATATTGTAAATGCACAAACAGTAATATCTCCACATTGCAAGGTGCAATTCTGAAATTTTTTGCTTTTTCCTGTTAATCCTAGCATGATAAAGAAGATTCAAAGAGAGTGAGATGCCAGCTCCTTTCATTCAGTCAGTAGCTTCAAACATTTCTGGTATATGAAAAACATGTTTTTCAATGGCAAAAATCAATGAATATTGTAAATGCACAAACAGTAATATCTCCACATTGCAAGGTGCAATTCTGAAATTTTTTGCTTTTTCCTGCTAATCCTAGCATGATAAAGAAGATTCAAAGAGAGTGAGATGCCAGCTCCTTTCATTCAGTCAGTAGCTTCAAACATTTCTGGTATATGAAAAACATGTTTTTCAATGGCAAAAATCAATGAATATTGTAAATGCACAAACACTAATATCTCCACATTGCAAGGTGCAATTCTGAAATTTTTTGCTTTTTCCTGCTAATCCTAGCATGATAAAGAAGATTCAAAGAGAGTGAGATGCCAGCTCCTTTCATTCAGTCAGTAGCTTCAAACATTTCTGGTATATGAAAAACATGTTTTTCAATGGCAAAAATCAATGAATATTGTAAATGCACAAACAGTAATATCTCCACATTGCAAGGTGCAATTCTGAAATTTTTTGCTTTTTCCTGCTAATCCTAGCATGATAAAGAAGATTCAAAGAGAGTGAGATGCCAGCTCCTTTCATTCAGTCAGTAGCTTCAAACATTTCTGGTATATGAAAAACGTTTTTCAATGGCAAAAATCAATGAATATTGTAAATGCACAAACAGTAATATCTCCACATTGCAAGGTGCAATTCTGAAATTTTTTGCTTTTTCCTGCTAATCCTAGCATGATAAGATTCAAAGAGAGTGAGATGCCAGCTCCTTTCATTCAGTCAGTAGCTTCAAACATTTCTGGACGTTTTTCAATGGCAAAAATCAATGAATATTGTAAATGCACAAACAGTAATATCTCCACATTGCAAGGTGCAATTCTGAAATTTTTTGCTTTTTCCTGCTAATCCTAGCATGATAAAGAAGATTCAAAGAGAGTGAGATGCCAGCTCCTTTCATTCAGTCAGTAGCTTCAAACATTTCTGGTATATGAAAAACGTTTTTCAATGGCAAAAATCAATGAATATTGTAAATGCACAAACAGTAATATCTCCACATTGCAAGGTGCAATTCTGAAATTTTTTGCTTTTTCCTGCTAATCCTAGCATGATAAAGAAGATTCAAAGAGAGTGAGATGCCAGCTCCTTTCATTCAGTCAGTAGCTTCAAACATTTCTGGACGTTTTTCAATGGCAAAAATCAATGAATATTGTAAATGCACAAACAGTAATATCTCCACATTGCAAGGTGCAATTCTGAAATTTTTTGCTTTTTCCTGCTAATCCTAGCATGATAAAGAAGATTCAAAGAGAGTGAGATGCCAGCTCCTTTCATTCAGTCAGTAGCTTCAAACATTTCTGGACGTTTTTCAATGGCAAAAATCAATGAATATTGTAAATGCACAAACAGTAATATCTCCACATTGCAAGGTGCAATTCTGAAATTGTTTGCTTTTTCCTGCTAATCCTAGCATGATAAAGAAGATTCAAAGAGAGTGAGATGCCAGCTCCTTTCATTCAGTCAGTAGCTTCAAACATTTCTGGACGTTTTTCAATGGCAAAAATCAATGAATATTGTAAATGCACAAACAGTAATATCTCCACATTGCAAGGTGCAATTCTGAAATTTTTTGCTTTTTCCTGTTAATCCTAGCATGATAAAGAAGATTCAAAGAGAGTGATATGCCAGCTCCTTTCATTCAGTCAGTAGCTTCAAACATTTCTGGTATATGAAAAACATGTTTTTCAATGGCAAAAATCAATGAATATTGTAAATGCACAAACAGTAATATCTCCACATTGCAAGGTGCAATTCTGAAATTTTTGCTTTTTCCTGCTAATCCTAGCATGATAAAGAAGATTCAAAGAGAGTGAGTTGCCAGCTCCTTTCATTCAGTCAGTAGCTTCAAACATTTCTGGACGTTTTTCAATGGCAAAAATCAATGAATATTGTAAATGCACAAACAGTAATATCTCCACATTGCAAGGTGCAATTCTGAAATTTTTTGCTTTTTCCTGCTAATCCTAGCATGATAAAGAAGATTCAAAGAGAGTGAGATGCCAGCTCCTTTCATTCAGTCAGTAGCTTCAAACATTTCTGGACATTTTTCAATGGCAAAAATGAATGAAAATTGTAAATGCACAAACAGTAATATCTCCACATTGCAAGGTGCAATTCTGAAATTTTTTGCTTTTTCCTGTTAATCCTAGCATGATAAAGAAGATTCAAAGAGAGTGAGATGCCAGCTCCTTTCATTCAGTCAGTAGCTTCAAACATTTCTGGTATATGAATAACGATGTTTTTCAATGGCAAAAATCAATGAATATTGTAAATGCACAAACAGTAATATCTCCACATTGCAAGGTGCAATTCTGAAATTTTTTGCTTTTTCCTGCTAATCCTAGCATGATAAAGAAGATTCAAAGAGAGTGAGATGCCAGCTCCTTTCATTCAGTCAGTAGCTTCAAACATTTCTGGACGTTTTTCAATGGCAAAAATCAATGAATATTGTAAATGCACAAACAGTAATATCTCCACATTGCAAGGTGCAATTCTGAAATTTTTTGCTTTTTCCTGCTAATCCTAGCATGATAAAGAAGATTCAAAGAGAGTGACATGCCAGCTCCTTTCATTCAGTCAGTAGCTTCAAACATTTCTGGACGTTTTTCAATGGCAAAAATCAATGAATATTGTAAATGCACAAACAGTAATATCTCCACATTGCAAGGTGCAATTCTGAAATTTTTTGCTTTTTCCTGCTAATCCTAGCAGGATAAAGAAGATTCAAAGAGAGTGAGATGCCAGCTCCTTTCATTCAGTCAGTAGCTTCAAACATTTCGGGTATATGAAAAACATGTTTTTCAATGGCAAAAATCAATGAATATTGTAAATGAACAAACAGTAATATCTCCACATTGCAAGGTGCAATTCTGAAATTTTTTGATTTTTCCTGCTAATCCTAGCATGATAAAGAAGATTCAAAGAGAGTGAAATGCCAGCTCCTTTCATTCAGTCAGTAGCTTCAAACATTTCTGGTATATGAAAAACATGTTTTTCAATGGCAAAAATCAATGAATATTGTAAATGCACAAACAGTAATATCTCCACATTGCAAGGTGCAATTCTGAAATTTTTTGCTTTTTCCTGCTAATCCTAGAATGATAAAGAAGATTCAAAGAGAGTGAGATGCCAGCTCCTTTCATTCAGTCAGTAGCTTCAAACATTTCTGGTATATGAAAAACATGTTTTTCAATGGCAAAAATCAATGAATATTGTAAATGCACAAACAGTAATATTTCCACATTGCAAGGTGCAATTCTGAAATTTTTTGCTTTTTCCTGCTAATCCTAGCATGATAAAGAAGATTCAAAGAGAGTGAGATGCCAGCTCCTTTCATTCAGTCAGTAGCTTCAAACATTTCTGGACGTTTTTCAATGGCAAAAATCAATGAATATTGTAAATGCACAAAAAGTAATATCTCCACATTGCAAGGTGCAATTCTGAAATTTTTTGCTTTTTCCTGTTAATCCTAGCATGATAAAGAAGATTCAAAGAGAGTGAGATGCCAGCTCCTTTCATTCAGTCAGTAGCTTCAAACATTTCTGGTATATGAATAACATGATGTTTTTCAATGGCAAAAATCAATGAATATTGTAAATGCACAAACAGTAATATCTCCACATTGCAAGGTGCAATTCTGAAATTTTTTGCTTTTTCCTGCTAATCCTAGCATGATAAAGAAGATTCAAAGAGAGTGAGATGCCAGCTCCTTTCATTCAGTCAGTAGCTTCAAACATTTCTGGACGTTTTTCAATGGCAAAAATCAATGAATATTGTAAATGCACAAACAGTAATATCTCCACATTGCAAGGTGCAATTCTGAAATTTTTTGCTTTTTCCTGCTAATCCTAGCATGATAAAGAAGATTCAAAGAGAGTGAGATGCCAGCTCCTTTCATTCAGTCAGTAGCTTCAAACATTTCTGGACGTTTTTCAATGGCAAAAATCAATGAATATTGTAAATGCACAAACAGTAATATCTCCACATTGCAAGGTGCAATTCTGAAATTTTTTGCTTTTTCCTGCTAATCCTAGCATGATAAAGAAGATTCAAAGAGAGTGAGATGCCAGCTCCTTTCATTCAGTCAGTAGCTTCAAACATTTCTGGACGTTTTTCAATGGCAAAAATCAATGAATATTGTAAATGCACAAACAGTAATATCTCCACATTGCAAGGTGCAATTCTGAAATTTTTTGCTTTTTCCTGTTAATCCTAGCATGATAAAGAAGATTCAAAGAGAGTGATATGCCAGCTCCTTTCATTCAGTCAGTAGCTTCAAACATTTCTGGTATATGAAAAACATGTTTTTCAATGGCAAAAATCAATGAATATTGTAAATGCACAAACAGTAATATCTCCACATTGCAAGGTGCAATTCTGAAATTTTTGCTTTTTCCTGCTAATCCTAGCATGATAAAGAAGATTCAAAGAGAGTGAGTTGCCAGCTCCTTTCATTCAGTCAGTAGCTTCAAACATTTCTGGACGTTTTTCAATGGCAAAAATCAATGAATATTGTAAATGCACAAACAGTAATATCTCCACATTGCAAGGTGCAATTCTGAAATTTTTTGCTTTTTCCTGCTAATCCTAGCATGATAAAGAAGATTCAAAGAGAGTGAGATGCCAGCTCCTTTCATTCAGTCAGTAGCTTCAAACATTTCTGGACATTTTTCAATGGCAAAAATGAATGAAAATTGTAAATGCACAAACAGTAATATCTCCACATTGCAAGGTGCAATTCTGAAATTTTTTGCTTTTTCCTGTTAATCCTAGCATGATAAAGAAGATTCAAAGAGAGTGAGATGCCAGCTCCTTTCATTCAGTCAGTAGCTTCAAACATTTCTGGTATATGAATAACATGATGTTTTTCAATGGCAAAAATCAATGAATATTGTAAATGCACAAACAGTAATATCTCCACATTGCAAGGTGCAATTCTGAAATTTTTTGCTTTTTCCTGCTAATCCTAGCATGATAAAGAAGATTCAAAGAGAGTGAGATGCCAGCTCCTTTCATTCAGTCAGTAGCTTCAAACATTTCTGGACGTTTTTCAATGGCAAAAATCAATGAATATTGTAAATGCACAAACAGTAATATCTCCACATTGCAAGGTGCAATTCTGAAATTTTTTGCTTTTTCCTGCTAATCCTAGCATGATAAAGAAGATTCAAAGAGAGTGACATGCCAGCTCCTTTCATTCAGTCAGTAGCTTCAAACATTTCTGGACGTTTTTCAATGGCAAAAATCAATGAATATTGTAAATGCACAAACAGTAATATCTCCACATTGCAAGGTGCAATTCTGAAATTTTTTGCTTTTTCCTGCTAATCCTAGCAGGATAAAGAAGATTCAAAGAGAGTGAGATGCCAGCTCCTTTCATTCAGTCAGTAGCTTCAAACATTTCGGGTATATGAAAAACATGTTTTTCAATGGCAAAAATCAATGAATATTGTAAATGAACAAACAGTAATATCTCCACATTGCAAGGTGCAATTCTGAAATTTTTTGATTTTTCCTGCTAATCCTAGCATGATAAAGAAGATTCAAAGAGAGTGAAATGCCAGCTCCTTTCATTCAGTCAGTAGCTTCAAACATTTCTGGTATATGAAAAACATGTTTTTCAATGGCAAAAATCAATGAATATTGTAAATGCACAAACAGTAATATCTCCACATTGCAAGGTGCAATTCTGAAATTTTTTGCTTTTTCCTGCTAATCCTAGAATGATAAAGAAGATTCAAAGAGAGTGAGATGCCAGCTCCTTTCATTCAGTCAGTAGCTTCAAACATTTCTGGTATATGAAAAACATGTTTTTCAATGGCAAAAATCAATGAATATTGTAAATGCACAAACAGTAATATTTCCACATTGCAAGGTGCAATTCTGAAATTTTTTGCTTTTTCCTGCTAATCCTAGCATGATAAAGAAGATTCAAAGAGAGTGAGATGCCAGCTCCTTTCATTCAGTCAGTAGCTTCAAACATTTCTGGACGTTTTTCAATGGCAAAAATCAATGAATATTGTAAATGCACAAAAAGTAATATCTCCACATTGCAAGGTGCAATTCTGAAATTTTTTGCTTTTTCCTGTTAATCCTAGCATGATAAAGAAGATTCAAAGAGAGTGAGATGCCAGCTCCTTTCATTCAGTCAGTAGCTTCAAACATTTCTGGTATATGAATAACATGATGTTTTTCAATGGCAAAAATCAATGAATATTGTAAATGCACAAACAGTAATATCTCCACATTGCAAGGTGCAATTCTGAAATTTTTTGCTTTTTCCTGCTAATCCTAGCATGATAAAGAAGATTCAAAGAGAGTGAGATGCCAGCTCCTTTCATTCAGTCAGTAGCTTCAAACATTTCTGGACGTTTTTCAATGGCAAAAATCAATGAATATTGTAAATGCACAAACAGTAATATCTCCACATTGCAAGGTGCAATTCTGAAATTTTTTGCTTTTTCCTGCTAATCCTAGCATGATAAAGAAGATTCAAAGAGAGTGAGATGCCAGCTCCTTTCATTCAGTCAGTAGCTTCAAACATTTCTGGACGTTTTTCAATGGCAAAAATCAATGAATATTGTAAATGCACAAACAGTAATATCTCCACATTGCAAGGTGCAATTCTGAAATTTTTTGCTTTTTCCTGCTAATCCTAGCAGGATAAAGAAGATTCAAAGAGAGTGAGATGCCAGCTCCTTTCATTCAGTCAGTAGCTTCAAACATTTCTGGTATATGAAAAACATGTTTTTCAATGGCAAAAATCAATGAATATTGTAAATGCACAAACAGTAATATCTCCACATTGCAAGGTGCAATTCTGAAATTTTTTGCTTTTTCCTGCTAATCCTAGCAGGATAAAGAAGATTCAAAGAGAGTGAGATGCCAGCTCCTTTCATTCAGTCAGTAGCTTCAAACATTTCGGGTATATGAAAAACGTTTTTCAATGGCAAAAATCAATGAATATTGTAAATGAACAAACAGTAATATCTCCACATTGCAAGGTGCAATTCTGAAATTTTTTGATTTTTCCTGCTAATCCTAGCATGATAAAGAAGATTCAAAGAGAGTGAGATGCCAGCTCCTTTCATTCAGTCAGTAGCTTCAAACATTTCTGGTATATGAAAAACATGTTTTTCAATGGCAAAAATCAATGAATATTGTAAATGCACAAACAGTAATATCTCCACATTGCAAGGTGCAATTCTGAAATTTTTTGCTTTTTCCTGCTAATCCTAGAATGATAAAGAAGATTCAAAGAGAGTGAGATGCCAGCTCCTTTCATTCAGTCAGTAGCTTCAAACATTTCTGGTATATGAAAAACATGTTTTTCAATGGCAAAAATCAATGAATATTGTAAATGCACAAACAGTAATATTTCCACATTGCAAGGTGCAATTCTGAAATTTTTTGCTTTTTCCTGCTAATCCTAGCATGATAAAGAAGATTCAAAGAGAGTGAGATGCCAGCTCCTTTCATTCAGTCAGTAGCTTCAAACATTTCTGGACGTTTTTCAATGGCAAAAATCAATGAATATTGTAAATGCACAAAAAGTAATATCTCCACATTGCAAGGTGCAATTCTGAAATTTTTTGCTTTTTCCTGTTAATCCTAGCATGATAAAGAAGATTCAAAGAGAGTGAGATGCCAGCTCCTTTCATTCAGTCAGTAGCTTCAAACATTTCTGGTATATGAATAACATGATGTTTTTCAATGGCAAAAATCAATGAATATTGTAAATGCACAAACAGTAATATCTCCACATTGCAAGGTGCAATTCTGAAATTTTTTGCTTTTTCCTGCTAATCCTAGCATGATAAAGAAGATTCAAAGAGAGTGAGATGCCAGCTCCTTTCATTCAGTCAGTAGCTTCAAACATTTCTGGACGTTTTTCAATGGCAAAAATCAATGAATATTGTAAATGCACAAACAGTAATATCTCCACATTGCAAGGTGCAATTCTGAAATTTTTTGCTTTTTCCTGCTAATCCTAGCATGATAAAGAAGATTCAAAGAGAGTGAGATGCCAGCTCCTTTCATTCAGTCAGTAGCTTCAAACATTTCTGGACGTTTTTCAATGGCAAAAATCAATGAATATTGTAAATGCACAAACAGTAATATCTCCACATTGCAAGGTGCAATTCTGAAATTTTTTGCTTTTTCCTGCTAATCCTAGCATGATAAAGAAGATTCAAAGAGAGTGAGATGCCAGCTCCTTTCATTCAGTCAGTAGCTTCAAACATTTCTGGTATATGAAAAACATGTTTTTCAATGGCAAAAATCAATGAATATTGTAAATGCACAAACAGTAATATTTCCACATTGCAAGGTGCAATTCTGAAATTTTTTGCTTTTTCCTGCTAATCCTAGCATGATAAAGAAGATTCAAAGAGAGTGAGATGCCAGCTCCTTTCATTCAGTCAGTAGCTTCAAACATTTCTGGACGTTTTTCAATGGCAAAAATCAATGAATATTGTAAATGCACAAAAAGTAATATCTCCACATTGCAAGGTGCAATTCTGAAATTTTTTGCTTTTTCCTGTTAATCCTAGCATGATAAAGAAGATTCAAAGAGAGTGAGATGCCAGCTCCTTTCATTCAGTCAGTAGCTTCAAACATTTCTGGTATATGAATAACATGATGTTTTTCAATGGCAAAAATCAATGAATATTGTAAATGCACAAACAGTAATATCTCCACATTGCAAGGTGCAATTCTGAAATTTTTTGCTTTTTCCTGCTAATCCTAGCATGATAAAGAAGATTCAAAGAGAGTGAGATGCCAGCTCCTTTCATTCAGTCAGTAGCTTCAAACATTTCTGGACGTTTTTCAATGGCAAAAATCAATGAATATTGTAAATGCACAAACAGTAATATCTCCACATTGCAAGGTGCAATTCTGAAATTTTTTGCTTTTTCCTGCTAATCCTAGCAGGATAAAGAAGATTCAAAGAGAGTGAGATGCCAGCTCCTTTCATTCAGTCAGTAGCTTCAAACATTTCTGGTATATGAAAAACATGTTTTTCAATGGCAAAAATCAATGAATATTGTAAATGCACAAACAGTAATATCTCCACATTGCAAGGTGCAATTCTGAAATTTTTTGCTTTTTCCTGCTAATCCTAGCATGATAAAGAAGATTCAAAGAGAGTGAGATGCCAGCTCCTTTCATTCAGTCAGTAGCTTCAAACATTTCTGATATATGAAAAACATGTTTTTCAATGGCAAAAATCAATGAATATTGTAAATGCACAAACAGTAATATCTCCACATTGCAAGGTGCAATTCTGAAATTTTTTGCTTTTTCCTGCTAATCCTAGCATGATAAAGAAGATTCAAAGAGAGTGAGATGCCAGCTCCTTTCATTCAGTCAGTAGCTTCAAACATTTCTGGACGTTTTTCAATGGCAAAAATCAATGAATATTGTAAATGCACAAACAGTAATATCTCCATATTGCAAGGTGCAATTCTGAAATTTTTTGCTTTTTCCTGTTAATCCTAGCATGATAAAGAAGATTCAAAGAGAGTGAGATGCCAGCTCCTTTCATTCAGTCAGTAGCTTCAAACATTTCTGGTATATGAAAAACATGTTTTTCAATGGCAAAAATCAATGAATATTGTAAATGCACAAACAGTAATATCTCCACATTGCAAGGTGCAATTCTGAAATTTTTTGCTTTTTCCTGCTAATCCTAGCATGATAAAGAAGATTCAAAGAGAGTGAGATGCCAGCTCCTTTCATTCAGTCAGTAGCTACAAACATTTCTGGACGTTTTTCAATGGCAAAAATCAATGAATATTGTAAATGCACAAACAGTAATATCTCCACATTGCAAGGTGCAATTCTGAAATTTTTTGCTTTTTCCTGTTAATCCTAGCATGATAAAGAAGATTCAAAGAGAGTGAGATGCCAGCTCCTTTCATTCAGTCAGTAGCTTCAAACATTTCTGGTATGTGAATAACATGATGTTTTTCAATGGCAAAAATCAATGAATATTGTAAATGCACAAACAGTAATATCTCCACATTGCAAGGTGCAATTCTGAAATTTTTTGCTTTTTCCTGCTAATCCTAGCATGATAAAGAAGATTCAAAGAGAGTGAGATGCCAGCTCCTTTCATTCAGTCAGTAGCTTCAAACATTTCTGGACGTTTTTCAATGGCAAAAATCAATGAATATTGTAAATGCACAAAAAGTAATATCTCCACATTGCAAGGTGCAATTCTGAAATTTTTTGCTTTTTCCTGTTAATCCTAGCATGATAAAGAAGATTCAAAGAGAGTGAGATGCCAGCTCCTTTCATTCAGTCAGTAGCTTCAAACATTTCTGGTATATGAATAACATGATGTTTTTCAATGGCAAAAATCAATGAATATTGTAAATGCACAAACAGTAATATCTCCACATTGCAAGGTGCAATTCTGAAATTTTTTGCTTTTTCCTGCTAATCCTAGCATGATAAAGAAGATTCAAAGAGAGTGAGATGCCAGCTCCTTTCATTCAGTCAGTAGCTTCAAACATTTCTGGACGTTTTTCAATGGCAAAAATCAATGAATATTGTAAATGCACAAACAGTAATATCTCCACATTGCAAGGTGCAATTCTGAAATTTTTTGCTTTTTCCTGCTAATCCAAGCAGGATAAAGAAGATTCAAAGAGAGTGAGATGCCAGCTCCTTTCATTCAGTCAGTAGCTTCAAACATTTCTGGTATATGAAAAACATGTTTTTCAATGGCAAAAATCAATGAATATTGTAAATGCACAAACAGTAATATCTCCACATTGCAAGGTGCAATTCTGAAATTTTTTGCTTTTTCCTGCTAATCCTAGCATGATAAAGAAGATTCAAAGAGAGTGAGATGCCAGCTCCTTTCATTCAGTCAGTAGCTTCAAACATTTCTGGTATATGAAAAACATGTTTTTCAATGGCAAAAATCAATGAATATTGTAAATGCACAAACAGTAATATCTCCACATTGCAAGGTGCAATTCTGAAATTTTTTGCTTTTTCCTGCTAATCCTAGCATGATAAAGAAGATTCAAAGAGAGTGAGATGCCAGCTCCTTTCATTCAGTCAGTAGCTTCAAACATTTCTGGATGTTTTTCAATGGCAAAAATCAATGAATATTGTAAATGCACAAACAGTAATATCTCCACATTGCAAGGTGCAATTCTGAAATTTTTTGCTTTTTCCTGTTAATCCTAGCATGATAAAGAAGATTCAAAGAGAGTGAGATGCCAGCTCCTTTCATTCAGTCAGTAGCTTCAAACATTTCTGGACGTTTTTCAATGGCAAAAATCAATGAATATTGTAAATGCACAAACAGTAATATCTCCACATTGCAAGGTGCAATTCTGAAATTTTTTGCTTTTTCCTGTTAATCCTAGCATGATAGAGAAGATTCAAAGAGAGTGAGATGCCAGCTCCTTTCATTCAGTCAGTAGCTTCAAACATTTCTGGTATATGAAAAACATGTTTTTCAATGGCAAAAATCAATGAATATTGTAAATGCACAAACAGTAATATTTCCACATTGCAAGGTGCAATTCTGAAATTTTTTGCTTTTTCCTGCTAATCCTAGCATGATAAAGAAGATTCAAAGAGAGTGAGATGCCAGCTCCTTTCATTCAGTCAGTAGCTTCAAACATTTCTGGACGTTTTTCAATGGCAAAAATCAATGAATATTGTAAATGCACAAAAAGTAATATCTCCACATTGCAAGGTGCAATTCTGAAATTTTTTGCTTTTTCCTGTTAATCCTAGCATGATAAAGAAGATTCAAAGAGAGTGAGATGCCAGCTCCTTTCATTCAGTCAGTAGCTTCAAACATTTCTGGTATGTGAATAACATGATGTTTTTCAATGGCAAAAATCAATGAATATTGTAAATGCACAAACAGTAATATCTCCACATTGCAAGGTGCAATTCTGAAATTTTTTGCTTTTTCCTGCTAATCCTAGCATGATAAAGAAGATTCAAAGAGAGTGAGATGCCAGCTCCTTTCATTCAGTCAGTAGCTTCAAACATTTCTGGACGTTTTTTCAATGGCAAAAATCAATGAATATTGTAAATGCACAAACAGTAATATCTCCACATTGCAAGGTGCAATTCTGAAATTTTTTGCTTTTTCCTGCTAATCCTAGCATGATAAAGAAGATTCAAAGAGAGTGAGATGCCAGCTCCTTTCATTCAGTCAGTAGCTTCAACCATTTCTGGACGTTTTTCAATGGCAAAAATCAATGAATATTGTAAATGCACAAACAGTAATATCTCCACATTGCAAGGTGCAATTCTGAAATTTTTTGCTTTTTCCTGCTAATGCTAGCAGGATAAAGAAGATTCAAAGAGAGTGAGATGCCAGCTCCTTTCATTCAGTCAGTAGCTTCAAACATTTCTGGTATATGAAAAACATGTTTTTCAATGGCAAAAATCAATGAATATTGTAAATGCACAAACAGTAATATCTCCACATTGCAAGGTGCAATTCTGAAATTTTTTGCTTTTTCCTGCTAATCCTAGCATGATAAAGAAGATTCAAAGAGAGTGAGATGCCAGCTCCTTTCATTCAGTCAGTAGCTTCAAACATTTCTGGTATATGAAAAACATGTTTTTCAATGGCAAAAATCAATGAATATTGTAAATGCACAAACAGTAATATTTCCACATTGCAAGGTGCAATTCTGAAATTTTTTGCTTTTTCCTGCTAATCCTAGCATGATAAAGAAGATTCAAAGAGAGTGAGATGCCAAGCTCCTTTCATTCAGTCAGTAGCTTCAAACATTTCTGGACGTTTTTCAATGGCAAAAATCAATGAATATTGTAAATGCACAAAAAGTAATATCTCCACATTGCAAGGTGCAATTCTGAAATTTTTTGCTTTTTCCTGTTAATCCTAGCATGATAAAGAAGATTCAAAGAGAGTGAGATGCCAGCTCCTTTCATTCAGTCAGTAGCTTCAAACATTTCTGGTATATGAATAACATGATGTTTTTCAATGGCAAAAATCAATGAATATTGTAAATGCACAAACAGTAATATCTCCACATTGCAAGGTGCAATTCTGAAATTTTTTGCTTTTTCCTGCTAATCCTAGCATGATAAAGAAGATTCAAAGAGAGTGAGATGCCAGCTCCTTTCATTCAGTCAGTAGCTTCAAACATTTCTGGACGTTTTTCAATGGCAAAAATCAATGAATATTGTAAATGCACAAACAGTAATATCTCCACATTGCAAGGTGCAATTCTGAAATTTTTTGCTTTTTCCTGCTAATCCAAGCAGGATAAAGAAGATTCAAAGAGAGTGAGATGCCAGCTCCTTTCATTCAGTCAGTAGCTTCAAACATTTCTGGTATATGAAAAACATGTTTTTCAATGGCAAAAATCAATGAATATTGTAAATGCACAAACAGTAATATCTCCACATTGCAAGGTGCAATTCTGAAATTTTTTGCTTTTTCCTGCTAATCCTAGCATGATAAAGAAGATTCAAAGAGAGTGAGATGCCAGCTCCTTTCATTCAGTCAGTAGCTTCAAACATTTCTGGTATATGAATAACATGATGTTTTTCAATGGCAAAAATCAATGAATATTGTAAATGCACAAACAGTAATATCTCCACATTGCAAGGTGCAATTCTGAAATTTTTTGCTTTTTCCTGCTAATCCTAGCATGATAAAGAAGATTCAAAGAGAGTGAGATGCCAGCTCCTTTCATTCAGTCAGTAGCTTCAAACATTTCTGGACGTTTTTCAATGGCAAAAATCAATGAATATTGTAAATGCACAAACAGTAATATCTCCACATTGCAAGGTGCAATTCTGAAATTTTTTGCTTTTTCCTGCTAATCCAAGCAGGATAAAGAAGATTCAAAGAGAGTGAGATGCCAGCTCCTTTCATTCAGTCAGTAGCTTCAAACATTTCTGGTATATGAAAAACATGTTTTTCAATGGCAAAAATCAATGAATATTGTAAATGCACAAACAGTAATATCTCCACATTGCAAGGTGCAATTCTGAAATTTTTTGCTTTTTCCTGCTAATCCTAGCATGATAAAGAAGATTCAAAGAGAGTGAGATGCCAGCTCCTTTCATTCAGTCAGTAGCTTCAAACATTTCTGGTATATGAAAAACATGTTTTTCAATGGCAAAAATCAATGAATATTGTAAATGCACAAACAGTAATATCTCCACATTGCAAGGTGCAATTCTGAAATTTTTTGCTTTTTCCTGCTAATCCTAGCATGATAAAGAAGATTCAAAGAGAGTGAGATGCCAGCTCCTTTCATTCAGTCAGTAGCTTCAAACATTTCTGGACGTTTTTCAATGGCAAAAATCAATGAATATTGTAAATGCACAAACAGTAATATCTCCACATTGCAAGGTGCAATTCTGAAATTTTTTGCTTTTTCCTGTTAATCCTAGCATGATAAAGAAGATTCAAAGAGAGTGAGATGCCAGCTCCTTTCATTCAGTCAGTAGCTTCAAAGATTTCTGGTATATGAAAAACATGTTTTTCAATGGCAAAAATCAATGAATATTGTAAATGCACAAACAGTAATATCTCCACATTGCAAGGTGCAATTCTGAAATTTTTTGCTTTTTCCTGCTAATCCTAGCATGATAAAGAAGATTCAAAGAGAGTGAGATGCCAGCTCCTTTCATTCAGTCAGTAGCTTCAAACATTTCTGGACGTTTTTCAATGGCAAAAATCAATGAATATTGTAAATGCACAAACAGTAATATCTCCACATTGCAAGGTGCAATTCTGAAATTTTTTGCTTTTTCCTGTTAATCCTAGCATGATAAAGAAGATTCAAAGAGAGTGAGATGCCAGCTCCTTTCATTCAGTCAGTAGCTTCAAACATTTCTGGTATATGAAAAACATGTTTTTCAATGGCAAAAATCAATGAATATTGTAAATGCACAAACAGTAATATCTCCACATTGCAAGGTGCAATTCTGAAATTTTTTGCTTTTTCCTGCTAATCCTAGCATGATAAAGAAGATTCAAAGAGAGTGAGATGCCAGCTCCTTTCATTCAGTCAGTAGCTTCAAATATTTCTGGTATATGAAAAACATGTTTTTCAATGGCAAAAATCAATGAATATTGTAAATGCACAAACAGTAATATTTCCACATTGCAAGGTGCAATTCTGAAATTTTTTGCTTTTTCCTGCTAATCCTAGCATGATAAAGAAGATTCAAAGAGAGTGAGATGCCAGCTCCTTTCATTCAGTCAGTAGCTTCAAACATTTCTGGACGTTTTTCAATGGCAAAAATCAATGAATATTGTAAATGCACAAAAAGTAATATCTCCACATTGCAAGGTGCAATTCTGAAATTTTTTGCTTTTTCCTGTTAATCCTAGCATGATAAAGAAGATTCAAAGAGAGTGAGATGCCAGCTCCTTTCATTCAGTCAGTAGCTTCAAACATTTCTGGTATATGAATAACATGATGTTTTTCAATGGCAAAAAGCAATGAATATTGTAAATGCACAAACAGTAATATCTCCACATTGCAAGGTGCAATTCTGAAATTTTTTGCTTTTTCCTGCTAATCCTAGCATGATAAAGAAGATTCAAAGAGTGAGATGCCAGCTCCTTTCATTCAGTCAGTAGCTTCAAACATTTCTGGACGTTTTTCAATGGCAAAAATCAATGAATATTGTAAATGCACAAACAGTAATATCTCCACATTGCAAGGTGCAATTCTGAAATTTTTTGCTTTTTCCTGCTAATCCTAGCATGATAAAGAAGATTCAAAGAGAGTGAGATGCCAGCTCCTTTCATTCAGTCAGTAGCTTCAAACATTTCTGGACGTTTTTCAATGGCAAAAATCAATGAATATTGTAAATGCACAAACAGTAATATCTCCACATTGCAAGGTGCAATTCTGAAATTTTTTGCTTTTTCCTGCTAATCCTAGCAGGATAAAGAAGATTCAAAGAGAGTGAGATGCCAGCTCCTTTCATTCAGTCAGTAGCTTCAAACATTTCTGGTATATGAAAAACATGTTTTTCAATGGCAAAAATCAATGAATATTGTAAATGCACAAACACTAATATCTCCACATTGCAAGGTGCAATTCTGAAATTTTTTGCTTTTTCCTGCTAATCCTAGCATGATAAAGAAGATTCAAAGAGAGTGAGATGCCAGCTCCTTTCATTCAGTCAGTAGCTTCAAACATTTCTGGTATATGAAAAACATGTTTTTCAATGGCAAAAATCAATGAATATTGTAAATGCACAAACAGTAATATCTCCACATTGCAAGGTGCAATTCTGAAATTTTTTGCTTTTTCCTGCTAATCCTAGCATGATAAAGAAGATTCAAAGAGAGTGAGATGCCAGCTCCTTTCATTCAGTCAGGAGCTTCAAACATTTCTGGTATATGAAAAACATGTTTTTCAATGGCAAAAATCAATGAATATTGTAAATGCACAAACAGTAATATTTCCACATTGCAAGGTGCAATTCTGAAATTTTTTGCTTTTTCCTGCTAATCCTAGCATGATAAAGAAGATTCAAAGAGAGTGAGATGCCAGCTCCTTTCATTCAGTCAGTAGCTTCAAACATTTCTGGACGTTTTTCAATGGCAAAAATCAATGAATATTGTAAATGCACAAACAGTAATATCTCCACATTGCAAGGTGCAATTCTGAAATTTTTTGCTTTTTCCTGTTAATCCTAGCATGATAAAGAAGATTCAAAGAGAGTGAGATGCCAGCTCCTTTCATTCAGTCAGTAGCTTCAAACATTTCTGGTATATGAATAACATGATGTTTTTCAATGGCAAAAATCAATGAATATTGTAAATGCACAAACAGTAATATCTCCACATTGCAAGGTGCAATTCTGAAATTTTTTGCTTTTTCCTGCTAATCCTAGCATGATAAAGAAGATTCAAAGAGAGTGAGATGCCAGCTCCTTTCATTCAGTCAGTAGCTTCAAACATTTCTGGACGTTTTTCAATGGCAAAAATCAATGAATATTGTAAATGCACAAACAGTAATATCTCCACATTGCAAGGTGCAATTCTGAAATTTTTTGCTTTTTCCTGCTAATCCTAGCATGATAAGATTCAAAGAGAGTGAGATGCCAGCTCCTTTCATTCAGTCAGTAGCTTCAAACATTTCTGGACGTTTTTCAATGGCAAAAATTAATGAATATTGTAAATGCACAAACAGTAATATCTCCACATTGCAAGGTGCAATTCTGAAATTTTTTGCTTTTTCCTGCTAATCCTAGCATGATAAGATTCAAAGAGAGTGAGATGCCAGCTCCTTTCATTCAGTCAGTAGCTTCAAACATTTCTGGACGTTTTTCAATGGCAAAAATCAATGAATATTGTAAATGCACAAACAGTAATATCTCCACATTGCAAGGTGCAATTCTGAAATTTTTTGCTTTTTCCTGCTAATCCTAGCATGATAAAGAAGATTCAAAGAGAGTGAGATGCCAGCTCCTTTCATTCAGTCAGTAGCTTCAAACATTTCTGGACGTTTTTCAATGGCAAAAATCAATGAATATTGTAAATGCACAAACAGTAATATCTCCACATTGCAAGGTGCAATTCTGAAATTTTTTGCTTTTTCCTGCTAATCCTAGCATGATAAGATTCAAAGAGAGTGAGATGCCAGCTCCTTTCATTCAGTCAGTAGCTTCAAACATTTCTGGACGTTTTTCAATGGCAAAAATCAATGAATATTGTAAATGCACAAACAGTAATATCTCCACATTGCAAGGTGCAATTCTGAAATTTTTTGCTTTTTCCTGCTAATCCTAGCATGATAAAGAAGATTCAAAGAGAGTGAGATGCCAGCTCCTTTCATTCAGTCAGTAGCTTCAAACATTTCTGGTATATGAAAAACATGTTTTTCAATGGCAAAAATCAATGAATATTGTAAATGCACAAACAGTAATATCTCCACATTGCAAGGTGCAATTCTGAAATTTTTTGCTTTTTCCTGCTAATCCTAGCATGATAAAGAAGATTCAAAGAGAGTGAGATGCCAGCTTCTTTCATTCAGTCAGTAGCTTCAAACATTTCTGGACGTTTTTCAATGGCAAAAATCAATGAATATTGTAAATGCACAAACAGTAATATCTCCACATTGCAAGGTGCAATTCTGAAATTTTTTGCTTTTTTCTGCTAATCCTAGCATGATAAAGAAGATTCAAAGAGAGTGAGATGCCAGCTCCTTTCATTCAGTCAGTAGCTTCAAACATTTCTGGTATATGAAAAACATGTTTTTCAATGGCAAAAATCAATGAATATTGTAAATGCACAAACAGTAATATTTCCACATTGCAAGGTGCAATTCTGAAATTTTTTGCTTTTTCCTGCTAATCCTAGCATGATAAAGAAGATTCAAAGAGAGTGAGATGCCAAGCTCCTTTCATTCAGTCAGTAGCTTCAAACATTTCTGGACGTTTTTCAATGGCAAAAATCAATGAATATTGTAAATGCACAAAAAGTAATATCTCCACATTGCAAGGTGCAATTCTGAAATTTTTTGCTTTTTCCTGTTAATCCTAGCATGATAAAGAAGATTCAAAGAGAGTGAGATGCCAGCTCCTTTCATTCAGTCAGTAGCTTCAAACATTTCTGGTATATGAATAACATGATGTTTTTCAATGGCAAAAATCAATGAATATTGTAAATGCACAAACAGTAATATCTCCACATTGCAAGGTGCAATTCTGAAATTTTTTGCTTTTTCCTGCTAATCCTAGCATGATAAAGAAGATTCAAAGAGAGTGAGATGCCAGCTCCTTTCATTCAGTCAGTAGCTTCAAACATTTCTGGACGTTTTTCAATGGCAAAAATCAATGAATATTGTAAATGCACAAACAGTAATATCTCCACATTGCAAGGTGCAATTCTGAAATTTTTTGCTTTTTCCTGCTAATCCAAGCAGGATAAAGAAGATTCAAAGAGAGTGAGATGCCAGCTCCTTTCATTCAGTCAGTAGCTTCAAACATTTCTGGTATATGAAAAACATGTTTTTCAATGGCAAAAATCAATGAATATTGTAAATGCACAAACAGTAATATCTCCACATTGCAAGGTGCAATTCTGAAATTTTTTGCTTTTTCCTGCTAATCCTAGCATGATAAAGAAGATTCAAAGAGAGTGAGATGCCAGCTCCTTTCATTCAGTCAGTAGCTTCAAACATTTCTGGTATATGAATAACATGATGTTTTTCAATGGCAAAAATCAATGAATATTGTAAATGCACAAACAGTAATATCTCCACATTGCAAGGTGCAATTCTGAAATTTTTTGCTTTTTCCTGCTAATCCTAGCATGATAAAGAAGATTCAAAGAGAGTGAGATGCCAGCTCCTTTCATTCAGTCAGTAGCTTCAAACATTTCTGGACGTTTTTCAATGGCAAAAATCAATGAATATTGTAAATGCACAAACAGTAATATCTCCACATTGCAAGGTGCAATTCTGAAATTTTTTGCTTTTTCCTGCTAATCCAAGCAGGATAAAGAAGATTCAAAGAGAGTGAGATGCCAGCTCCTTTCATTCAGTCAGTAGCTTCAAACATTTCTGGTATATGAAAAACATGTTTTTCAATGGCAAAAATCAATGAATATTGTAAATGCACAAACAGTAATATCTCCACATTGCAAGGTGCAATTCTGAAATTTTTTGCTTTTTCCTACTAATCCTAGCATGATAAAGAAGATTCAAAGAGAGTGAGATGCCAGCTCCTTTCATTCAGTCAGTAGCTTCAAACATTTCTGGTATATGAAAAACATGTTTTTCAATGGCAAAAAGCAATGAATATTGTAAATGCACAAACAGTAATATCTCCACATTGCAAGGTGCAATTCTGAAATTTTTTGCTTTTTCCTGCTAATCCTAGCATGATAAAGAAGATTCAAAGAGAGTGAGATGCCAGCTCCTTTCATTCAGTCAGTAGCTTCAAACATTTCTGGACGTTTTTCAATGGCAAAAATCAATGAATATTGTAAATGCACAAACAGTAATATCTCCACATTGCAAGGTGCAATTCTGAAATTTTTTGCTTTTTCCTGTTAATCCTAGCATGATAAAGAAGATTCAAAGAGAGTGAGATGCCAGCTCCTTTCATTCAGTCAGTAGCTTCAAACATTTCTGGTATATGAAAAACATGTTTTTCAATGGCAAAAATCAATGAATATTGTAAATGCACAAACAGTAATATCTCCACATTGCAAGGTGCAATTCTGAAATTTTTTGCTTTTTCCTGCTAATCCTAGCATGATAAAGAAGATTCAAAGAGAGTGAGATGCCAGCTCCTTTCATTCAGTCAGTAGCTTCAAATATTTCTGGTATATGAAAAACATGTTTTTCAATGGCAAAAATCAATGAATATTGTAAATGCACAAACAGTAATATTTCCACATTGCAAGGTGCAATTCTGAAATTTTTTGCTTTTTCCTGCTAATCCTAGCATGATAAAGAAGATTCAAAGAGAGTGAGATGCCAGCTCCTTTCATTCAGTCAGTAGCTTCAAACATTTCTGGACGTTTTTCAATGGCAAAAATCAATGAATATTGTAAATGCACAAAAAGTAATATCTCCACATTGCAAGGTGCAATTCTGAAATTTTTTGCTTTTTCCTGTTAATCCTAGCATGATAAAGAAGATTCAAAGAGAGTGAGATGCCAGCTCCTTTCATTCAGTCAGTAGCTTCAAACATTTCTGGTATATGAATAACATGATGTTTTTCAATGGCAAAAAGCAATGAATATTGTAAATGCACAAACAGTAATATCTCCACATTGCAAGGTGCAATTCTGAAATTTTTTGCTTTTTCCTGCTAATCCTAGCATGATAAAGAAGATTCAAAGAGTGAGATGCCAGCTCCTTTCATTCAGTCAGTAGCTTCAAACATTTCTGGACGTTTTTCAATGGCAAAAATCAATGAATATTGTAAATGCACAAACAGTAATATCTCCACATTGCAAGGTGCAATTCTGAAATTTTTTGCTTTTTCCTGCTAATCCTAGCATGATAAAGAAGATTCAAAGAGAGTGAGATGCCAGCTCCTTTCATTCAGTCAGTAGCTTCAAACATTTCTGGACGTTTTTCAATGGCAAAAATCAATGAATATTGTAAATGCACAAACAGTAATATCTCCACATTGCAAGGTGCAATTCTGAAATTTTTTGCTTTTTCCTGCTAATCCTAGCAGGATAAAGAAGATTCAAAGAGAGTGAGATGCCAGCTCCTTTCATTCAGTCAGTAGCTTCAAACATTTCTGGTATATGAAAAACATGTTTTTCAATGGCAAAAATCAATGAATATTGTAAATGCACAAACAGTAATATCTCCACATTGCAAGGTGCAATTCTGAAATTTTTTGCTTTTTCCTGCTAATCCTAGCATGATAAAGAAGATTCAAAGAGAGTGAGATGCCAGCTCCTTTCATTCAGTCAGTAGCTTCAAACATTTCTGGTATATGAAAAACATGTTTTTCAATGGCAAAAATCAATGAATATTGTAAATGCACAAACATTAATATCTCCACATTGCAAGGTGCAATTCTGAAATTTTTTGCTTTTCCTGCTAATCCTAGCATGATAAAGAAGATTCAAAGAGAGTGCGATGCCAGCTCCTTTCATTCAGTCAGTAGCTTCAAACATTTCTGGACGTTTTTCAATGGCAAAAATCATTGAGTATTGTAAATGCACAAACAGTAATATCTCCACATTGCAAGGTGCAATTCTGAAATTTTTTGCTTTTTCCTGTTAATCCTAGCATGATAAAGAAGATTCAAAGAGAGTGAGATGCCAGCTCCTTTCATTCAGTCAGTAGCTTCAAACATTTCTGGTATATGAAAAACATGTTTTTCAATGGCAAAAATCAATGAATATTGTAAATGCACAGTAATATCTCCACATTGCAAGGTGCAATTCTGAAATTTTTTGCTTTTTCCTGCTAATCCTAGCATGATAAAGAAGATTCAAAGAGAGTGAGATGCCAGCTCCTTTCATTCAGTCAGTAGCTTCAAACATTTCTGGTATATGAAAAACATGTTTTTCAATGGCAAAAATCAATGAATATTTTAAATGCACAAACACTAATATCTCCACATTGCAAGGTGCAATTCTGAAATTTTTTGCTTTTTCCTGCTAATCCTAGCATGATAAAGAAGATTCAAAGAGAGTGAGATGCCAGCTCCTTTCATTCAGTCAGTAGCTTCAAACATTTCTGGTATATGAAAAACATGTTTTTCAATGGCAAAAATCAATGAATATTGTAAATGCACAAACAGTAATATCTCCACATTGCAAGGTGCAATTCTGAAATTTTTTGCTTTTTCCTGCTAATCCTAGCATGATAAAGAAGATTCAAAGAGAGTGAGATGCCAGCTCCTTTCATTCAGTCAGTAGCTTCAAACATTTCTGGTATATGAAAAACATGTTTTTCAATGGCAAAAATCAATGAATATTGTAAATGCACAAACAGTAATATCTCCACATTGCAAGGTGCAATTCTGAAATTTTTTGCTTTATCCTGCTAATCCTAGCATGATAAAGAAGATTCAAAGAGAGTGAGATGCCAGCTCCTTTCATTCAGTCAGTAGCTTCAAACATTTCTGGTATATGAAAAACATGTTTTTCAATGGCAAAAATCAATGAATATTGTAAATGCACAAACAGTAATATTTCCACATTGCAAGGTGCAATTCTGAAATTTTTTGCTTTTTCCTGCTAATCCTAGCATGATAAAGAAGATTCAAAGAGAGTGAGATGCCAGCTCCTTTCATTCAGTCAGTAGCTTCAAACATTTCTGGACGTTTTTCAATGGCAAAAATCAATGAATATTGTAAATGCACAAAAAGTAATATCTCCACATTGCAAGGTGCAATTCTGAAATTTTTTGCTTTTTCCTGTTAATCCTAGCATGATAAAGAAGATTCAAAGAGAGTGAGATGCCAGCTCCTTTCATTCAGTCAGTAGCTTCAAACATTTCTGGTATATGAATAACATGATGTTTTTCAATGGCAAAAATCAATGAATATTGTAAATGCACAAACAGTAATATCTCCACATTGCAAGGTGCAATTCTGAAATTTTTTGCTTTTTCCTGCTAATCCTAGCATGATAAAGAAGATTCAAAGAGAGTGAGATGCCAGCTCCTTTCATTCAGTCAGTAGCTTCAAACATTTCTGGACGTTTTTCAATGGCAAAAATCAATGAATATTGTAAATGCACAAACAGTAATATCTCCACATTGCAAGGTGAAATTCTGAAATTTTTTGCTTTTTCCTGCTAATCCTAGCATGATAAAGAAGATTCAAAGAGAGTGAGATGCCAGCTCCTTTCATTCAGTCAGTAGCTTCAAACATTTCTGGACGTTTTTCAATGGCAAAAATCAATGAATATTGTAAATGCACAAACAGTAATATCTCCACATTGCAAGGTGCAATTCTGAAATTTTTTGCTTTTTCCTGCTAATCCTAGCAGGATAAAGAAGATTCAAAGAGAGTGAGATGCCAGCTCCTTTCATTCAGTCAGTAGCTTCAAACATTTCGGGTATATGAAAAACATGTTTTTCAATGGCAAAAATCAATGAATATTGTAAATGAACAAACAGTAATATCTCCACATTGCAAGGTGCAATTCTGAAATTTTTTGATTTTTCCTGCTAATCCTAGCATGATAAAGAAGATTCAAAGAGAGTGAGATGCCAGCTCCTTTCATTCAGTCAGTAGCTTCAAACATTTCTGGTATATGAAAAACATGTTTTTCAATGGCAAAAATCAATGAATATTGTAAATGCACAAACAGTAATATCTCCACATTGCAAGGTGCAATTCTGAAATTTTTTGCTTTTTCCTGCTAATCCTAGAATGATAAAGAAGATTCAAAGAGAGTGAGATGCCAGCTCCTTTCATTCAGTCAGTAGCTTCAAACATTTCTGGTATATGAAAAACATGTTTTTCAATGGCAAAAATCAATGAATATTGTAAATGCACAAACAGTAATATTTCCACATTGCAAGGTGCAATTCTGAAATTTTTTGCTTTTTCCTGCTAATCCTAGCATGATAAAGAAGATTCAAAGAGAGTGAGATGCCAGCTCCTTTCATTCAGTCAGTAGCTTCAAACATTTCTGGACGTTTTTCAATGGCAAAAATCAATGAATATTGTAAATGCACAAAAAGTAATATCTCCACATTGCAAGGTGCAATTCTGAAATTTTTTGCTTTTTCCTGTTAATCCTAGCATGATAAAGAAGATTCAAAGAGAGTGAGATGCCAGCTCCTTTCATTCAGTCTGTAGCTTCAAACATTTCTGGTATATGAATAACATGATGTTTTTCAATGGCAAAAATCAATGAATATTGTAAATGCACAAACAGTAATATCTCCACATTGCAAGGTGCAATTCTGAAATTTTTTGCTTTTTCCTGCTAATCCTAGCATGATAAAGAAGATTCAAAGAGAGTAAGATGCCAGCTCCTTTCATTCAGTCAGTAGCTTCAAACATTTCTGGACGTTTTTCAATGGCAAAAATCAATGAATATTGTAAATGCACAAACAGTAATATCTCCACATTGCAAGGTGCAATTCTGAAATTTTTTGCTTTTTCCTGCTAATCCTAGCATGATAAAGAAGATTCAAAGAGAGTGAGATGCCAGCTCCTTTCATTCAGTCAGTAGCTTCAAACATTTCTGGACGTTTTTCAATGGCAAAAATCAATGAATATTGTAAATGCACAAACAGTAATATCTCCACATTGCAAGGTGCAATTCTGAAATTTTTTGCTTTTTCCTGCTAATCCTGGCAGGATAAAGAAGATTCAAAGAGAGTGAGATGCCAGCTCCTTTCATTCAGTCAGTAGCTTCAAACATTTCTGGTATATGAAAAACATGTTTTTCAATGGCAAAAATCAATGAATATTGTAAATGCACAAACAGTAATATCTCCACATTGCAAGGTGCAATTCTGAAATTTTTTGCTTTTTCCTGCTAATCCTAGCAGGATAAAGAAGATTCAAAGAGAGTGAGATGCCAGCTCCTTTCATTCAGTCAGTAGCTTCAAACATTTCTGGTATATGAAAAACATGTTTTTCAATGGCAAAAATCAATGAATATTGTAAATGCACAAACAGTAATATCTCCACATTGCAAGGTGCAATTCTGAAATTTTTTGCTTTTTCCTGCTAATCCTAGCATGATAAAGAAGATTCAAAGAGAGTGAGATGCCAGCTCCTTTCATTCAGTCAGTAGCTTCAAACATTTCTGGACGTTTTTCAATGGCAAAAATCAATGAATATTGTAAATGCACAAACAGTAATATCTCCACATTGCAAGGTGCAATTCTGAAATTTTTTGCTTTTTCCTGTTAATCCTAGCATGATAAAGAAGATTCAAAGAGAGTGAGATGCCAGCTCCTTTCATTCAGTCAGTAGCTTCAAACATTTCTGGTATATGAAAAACATGTTTTTCAATGGCAAAAATCAATGAATATTGTAAATGCACAAACAGTAATATCTCCACATTGCAAGGTGCAATTCTGAAATTTTTTGCTTTTTCCTGCTAATCCTAGCATGATAAAGAAGATTAAAAGAGAGTGAGATGCCAGCTCCTTTCATTCAGTCAGTAGCTTCAAACATTTCTGGTATATGAAAAACATGTTTTTCAATGGCAAAAATCAATGAATATTGTAAATGCACAAACAGTAATATTTCCACATTGCAAGGTGCAATTCTGAAATGTTTTGCTTTTTCCTGCTAATCCTAGCATGATAAAGAAGATTCAAAGAGAGTGAGATGCCAGCTCCTTTCATTCAGTCAGTAGCTTCAAACATTTCTGGACGTTTTTCAATGGCAAAAATCAATGAATATTGTAAATGCACAAAAAGTAATATCTCCACATTGCAAGGTGCAATTCTGAAATTTTTTGCTTTTTCCTGTTAATCCTAGCATGATAAAGAAGATTCAAAGAGAGTGAGATGCCAGCTCCTTTCATTCAGTCAGTAGCTTCAAACATTTCTGGTATATGAATAACATGATGTTTTTCAATGGCAAAAAGCAATGAATATTGTAAATGCACAAACAGTAATATCTCCACATTGCAAGGTGCAATTCTGAAATTTTTTGCTTTTTCCTGCTAATCCTAGCATGATAAAGAAGATTCAAAGAGTGAGATGCCAGCTCCTTTCATTCAGTCAGTAGCTTCAAACATTTCTGGACGTTTTTCAATGGCAAAAATCAATGAATATTGTAAATGAACAAACAGTAATATCTCCACATTGCAAGGTGCAATTCTGAAATTTTTTGCTTTTTCCTGCTAATCCTAGCATGATAAAGAAGATTCAAAGAGAGTGAGATGCCAGCTCCTTTCATTCAGTCAGTAGCTTCAAACATTTCTGGACGTTTTTCAATGGCAAAAATCAATGAATATTGTAAATGCACAAACAGTAATATCTCCACATTGCAAGGTGCAATTCTGAAATTTTTTGCTTTTTCCTGCTAATCCTAGCAGGATAAAGAAGATTCAAAGAGAGTGAGATGCCAGCTCCTTTCATTCAGTCAGTAGCTTCAAACATTTCTGGTATATGAAAAACATGTTTTTCAATGGCAAAAATCAATGAATATTGTAAATGCACAAACAGTAATATCTCCACATTGCAAGGTGCAATTCTGAAATTTTTTGCTTTTTCCTGCTAATCCTAGCATGATAAAGAAGATTCAAAGAGAGTGCGATGCCAGCTCCTTTCATTCAGTCAGTAGCTTCAAACATTTCTGGACGTTTTTCAATGGCAAAAATCATTGAATATTGTAAATGCACAAACAGTAATATCTCCACATTGCAAGGTGCAATTCTGAAATTTTTTGCTTTTTCCTGTTAATCCTAGCATGATAAAGAAGATTCAAAGAGAGTGAGATGCCAGCTCCTTTCATTCAGTCAGTAGCTTCAAACATTTCTGGTATATGAAAAACATGTTTTTCAATGGCAAAAATCAATGAATATTGTAAATGCACACTAATATCTCCACATTGCAAGGTGCAATTCTGAAATTTTTTGCTTTTTCCTGCTAATCCTAGCATGATAAAGAAGATTCAAAGAGAGTGAGATGCCAGCTCCTTTCATTCAGTCAGTAGCTTCAAACATTTCTGGTATATGAAAAACATGTTTTTCAATGGCAAAAATCAATGAATATTGTAAATGCACAAACTGTAATATCTCCACATTGCAAGGTGCAATTCTGAAATTTTTTGCTTTTTCCTGCTAATCCTAGCATGATAAAGAAGATTCAAAGAGAGTGAGATGCCAGCTCCTTTCATTCAGTCAGTAGCTTCAAACATTTCTGGTATATGAAAAACGTTTTTCAATGGCAAAAATCAATGAATATTGTAAATGCACAAACAGTAATATCTCCACATTGCAAGGTGCAATTCTGAAATTTTTTGCTTTTTCCTGCTAATCCTAGCATGATAAAGAAGATTCAAAGAGAGTGAGATGCCAGCTCCTTTCATTCAGTCAGTAGCTTCAAACATTTCTGGTATATGAAAAACATGTTTTTCAATGGCAAAAATCAATGAATATTGTAAATGCACAAACAGTAATATTTCCACATTGCAAGGTGCAATTCTGAAATTTTTTGCTTTTTCCTGCTAATCCTAGCATGATAAAGAAGATTCAAAGAGAGTGAGATGCCAGCTCCTTTCATTCAGTCAGTAGCTTCAAACATTTCTGGACGTTTTTCAATGGCAAAAATCAATGAATATTGTAAATGCACAAACAGTAATATCTCCACATTGCAAGGTGCAATTCTGAAATTTTTTGCTTTTTCCTGTTAATCCTAGCATGATAAAGAAGATTCAAAGAGAGTGAGATGCCAGCTCCTTTCATTCAGTCAGTAGCTTCAAACATTTCTGGTATATGAATAACATGATGTTTTTCAATGGCAAAAATCAATGAATATTGTAAATGCACAAACAGTAATATCTCCACATTGCAAGGTGCAATTCTGAAATTTTTTGCTTTTTCCTGCTAATCCTAGCATGATAAAGAAGATTCAAAGAGAGTGAGATGCCAGCTCCTTTCATTCAGTCAGTAGCTTCAAACATTTCTGGACGTTTTTCAATGGCAAAAATCAATGAATATTGTAAATGCACAAACAGTAATATCTCCACATTGCAAGGTGCAATTCTGAAATTTTTTGCTTTTTCCTGCTAATCCTAGCATGATAAGATTCAAAGAGAGTGAGATGCCAGCTCCTTTCATTCAGTCAGTAGCTTCAAACATTTCTGGACGTTTTTCAATGGCAAAAATTAATGAATATTGTAAATGCACAAACAGTAATATCTCCACATTGCAAGGTGCAATTCTGAAATTTTTTGCTTTTTCCTGCTAATCCTAGCATGATAAGATTCAAAGAGAGTGAGATGCCAGCTCCTTTCATTCAGTCAGTAGCTTCAAACATTTCTGGACGTTTTTCAATGGCAAAAATCAATGAATATTGTAAATGCACAAACAGTAATATCTCCACATTGCAAGGTGCAATTCTGAAATTTTTTGCTTTTTCCTGCTAATCCTAGCAGGATAAAGAAGATTCAAAGAGAGTGAGATGCCAGCTCCTTTCATTCAGTCAGTAGCTTCAAACATTTCTGGTATATGAAAAGCATGTTTTTCAATGGCAAAAATCAATGAATATTGTAAATGCACAAACAGTAATATCTCCACATTGCAAGGTGCAATTCTGAAATTTTTTGCTTTTTCCTGCTAATCCTAGCAGGATAAAGAAGATTCAAAGAGAGTGAGATGCCAGCTCCTTTCATTCAGTCAGTAGCTTCAAACATTTCTGGTATATGAAAAACATGTTTTTCAATGGCAAAAATCAATGAATATTGTAAATGCACAAACAGTAATATCTCCACATTGCAAGGTGCAATTCTGAAATTTTTGCTTTTTCCTGCTAATCCTAGCATGATAAAGAAGATTCAAAGAGAGTGAGATGCCAGCTCCTTTCATTCAGTCAGTAGCTTCAAACATTTCTGGACGTTTTTCAATGGCAAAAATCAATGAATATTGTAAATGCACAAACAGTAATATCTCCACATTGCAAGGTGCAATTCTGAAATTTTTTGCTTTTTCCTGTTAATCCTAGCATGATAAAGAAGATTCAAAGAGAGTGAGATGCCAGCTCCTTTCATTCAGTCAGTAGCTTCAAACATTTCTGGTATATGAAAAACATGTTTTTCAATGGCAAAAATCAATGAATATTGTAAATGCACAAACAGTAATATCTCCACATTGCAAGGTGCAATTCTGAAATTTTTTGCTTTTTCCTGCTAATCCTAGCATGATAAAGAAGATTAAAAGAGAGTGAGATGCCAGCTCCTTTCATTCAGTCAGTAGCTTCAAACATTTCTGGTATATGAAAAACATGTTTTTCAATGGCAAAAATCAATGAATATTGTAAATGCACAAACAGTAATATTTCCACATTGCAAGGTGCAATTCTGAAATGTTTTGCTTTTTCCTGCTAATCCTAGCATGATAAAGAAGATTCAAAGAGAGTGAGATGCCAGCTCCTTTCATTCAGTCAGTAGCTTCAAACATTTCTGGACGTTTTTCAATGGCAAAAATCAATGAATATTGTAAATGCACAAAAAGTAATATCTCCACATTGCAAGGTGCAATTCTGAAATTTTTTGCTTTTTCCTGTTAATCCTAGCATGATAAAGAAGATTCAAAGAGAGTGAGATGCCAGCTCCTTTCATTCAGTCAGTAGCTTCAAACATTTCTGGTATATGAATAACATGATGTTTTTCAATGGCAAAAAGCAATGAATATTGTAAATGCACAAACAGTAATATCTCCACATTGCAAGGTGCAATTCTGAAATTTTTTGCTTTTTCCTGCTAATCCTAGCATGATAAAGAAGATTCAAAGAGTGAGATGCCAGCTCCTTTCATTCAGTCAGTAGCTTCAAACATTTCTGGACGTTTTTCAATGGCAAAAATCAATGAATATTGTAAATGCACAAACAGTAATATCTCCACATTGCAAGGTGCAATTCTGAAATTTTTTGCTTTTTCCTGCTAATCCTAGCATGATAAAGAAGATTCAAAGAGAGTGAGATGCCAGCTCCTTTCATTCAGTCAGTAGCTTCAAACATTTCTGGACGTTTTTCAATGGCAAAAATCAATGAAAATTGTAAATGCACAAACAGTAATATCTCCACATTGCAAGGTGCAATTCTGAAATTTTTTGCTTTTTCCTGCTAATCCTAGCAGGATAAAGAAGATTCAAAGAGAGTGAGATGCCAGCTCCTTTCATTCAGTCAGTAGCTTCAAACATTTCTGGTATATGAAAAACATGTTTTTCAATGGCAAAAATCAATGAATATTGTAAATGCACAAACAGTAATATCTCCACATTGCAAGGTGCAATTCTGAAATTTTTTGCTTTTTCCTGCTAATCCTAGCATGATAAAGAAGATTCAAAGAGAGTGCGATGCCAGCTCCTTTCATTCAGTCAGTAGCTTCAAACATTTCTGGACGTTTTTCAATGGCAAAAATCATTGAATATTGTAAATGCACAAACAGTAATATCTCCACATTGCAAGGTGCAATTCTGAAATTTTTTGCTTTTTCCTGTTAATCCTAGCATGATAAAGAAGATTCAAAGAGAGTGAGATGCCAGCTCCTTTCATTCAGTCAGTAGCTTCAAACATTTCTGGTATATGAAAAACATGTTTTTCAATGGCAAAAATCAATGAATATTGTAAATGTACACTAATATCTCCACATTGCAAGGTGCAATTCTGAAATTTTTTGCTTTTTCCTGCTAATCCTAGCATGATAAAGAAGATTCAAAGAGAGTGAGATGCCAGCTCCTTTCATTCAGTCAGTAGCTTCAAACATTTCTGGTATATGAAAAACATGTTTTTCAATGGCAAAAATCAATGAATATTGTAAATGCACAAACAGTAATATCTCCACATTGCAAGGTGCAATTCTGAAATTTTTTGCTTTTTCCTGCTAATCCTAGCATGATAAAGAAGATTCAAAGAGAGTGAGATGCCAGCTCCTTTCATTCAGTCAGTAGCTTCAAACATTTCTGGTATATGAAAAACGTTTTTCAATGGCAAAAATCAATGAATATTGTAAATGCACAAACAGTAATATCTCCACATTGCAAGGTGCAATTCTGAAATTTTTTGCTTTTTCCTGCTAATCCTAGCATGATAAAGAAGATTCAAAGAGAGTGAGATGCCAGCTCCTTTCATTCAGTCAGTAGCTTCAAACATTTCTGGTATATGAAAAACATGTTTTTCAATGGCAAAAATCAATGAATATTGTAAATGCACAAACAGTAATATTTCCACATTGCAAGGTGCAATTCTGAAATTTTTTGCTTTTTCCTGCTAATCCTAGCATGATAAAGAAGATTCAAAGAGAGTGAGATGCCAGCTCCTTTCATTCAGTCAGTAGCTTCAAACATTTCTGGACGTTTTTCAATGGCAAAAATCAATGAATATTGTAAATGCACAAACAGTAATATCTCCACATTGCATGGTGCAATTCTGAAATTTTTTGCTTTTTCCTGTTAATCCTAGCATGATAAAGAAGATTCAAAGAGAGTGAGATGCCAGCTCCTTTCATTCAGTCAGTAGCTTCAAACATTTCTGGTATATGAATAACATGATGTTTTTCAATGGCAAAAATCAATGAATATTGTAAATGCACAAACAGTAATATCTCCACATTGCAAGGTGCAATTCTGAAATTTTTTGCTTTTTCCTGCTAATCCTAGCATGATAAAGAAGATTCAAAGAGAGTGAGATGCCAGCTCCTTTCATTCAGTCAGTAGCTTCAAACATTTCTGGACGTTTTTCAATGGCAAAAATCAATGAATATTGTAAATGCACAAACAGTAATATCTCCACATTGCAAGGTGCAATTCTGAAATTTTTTGCTTTTTCCTGCTAATCCTAGCATGATAAGATTCAAAGAGAGTGAGATGCCAGCTCCTTTCATTCAGTCAGTAGCTTCAAACATTTCTGGACGTTTTTCAATGGCAAAAATTAATGAATATTGTAAATGCACAAACAGTAATATCTCCACATTGCAAGGTGCAATTCTGAAATTTTTTGCTTTTTCCTGCTAATCCTAGCATGATAAGATTCAAAGAGAGTGAGATGCCAGCTCCTTTCATTCAGTCAGTAGCTTCAAACATTTCTGGACGTTTTTCAATGGCAAAAATCAATGAATATTGTAAATGCACAAACAGTAATATCTCCACATTGCAAGGTGCAATTCTGAAATTTTTTGCTTTTTCCTGCTAATCCTAGCATGATAAAGAAGATTCAAAGAGAGTGAGATGCCAGCTCCTTTCATTCAGTCAGTAGCTTCAAACATTTCTGGTATATGAAAAACATGTTTTTCAATGGCAAAAATCAATGAATATTGTAAATGCACAAACAGTAATATTTCCACATTGCAAGGTGCAATTCTGAAATTTTTTGCTTTTTCCTGCTAATCCTAGCATGATAAAGAAGATTCAAAGAGAGTGAGATGCCAGCTCCTTTCATTCAGTCAGTAGCTTCAAACATTTCTGGACGTTTTTCAATGGCAAAAATCAATGAATATTGTAAATGCACAAACAGTAATATCTCCACATTGCAAGGTGCAATTCTGAAATTTTTTGCTTTTTCCTGTTAATCCTAGCATGATAAAGAAGATTCAAAGAGAGTGAGATGCCAGCTCCTTTCATTCAGTCAGTAGCTTCAAACATTTCTGGTATATGAATAACATGATGTTTTTCAATGGCAAAAATCAATGAATATTGTAAATGCACAAACAGTAATATCTCCACATTGCAAGGTGCAATTCTGAAATTTTTTGCTTTTTCCTGCTAATCCTAGCATGATAAAGAAGATTCAAAGAGAGTGAGATGCCAGCTCCTTTCATTCAGTCAGTAGCTTCAAACATTTCTGGACGTTTTTCAATGGCAAAAATCAATGAATATTGTAAATGCACAAACAGTAATATCTCCACATTGCAAGGTGCAATTCTGAAATTTTTTGCTTTTTCCTGCTAATCCTAGCATGATAAGATTCAAAGAGAGTGAGATGCCAGCTCCTTTCATTCAGTCAGTAGCTTCAAACATTTCTGGACGTTTTTCAATGGCAAAAATTAATGAATATTGTAAATGCACAAACAGTAATATCTCCACATTGCAAGGTGCAATTCTGAAATTTTTTGCTTTTTCCTGCTAATCCTAGCATGATAAGATTCAAAGAGAGTGAGATGCCAGCTCCTTTCATTCAGTCAGTAGCTTCAAACATTTCTGGACGTTTTTCAATGGCAAAAATCAATGAATATTGTAAATGCACAAACAGTAATATCTCCACATTGCAAGGTGCAATTCTGAAATTTTTTGCTTTTTCCTGCTAATCCTAGCATGATAAAGAAGATTCAAAGAGAGTGAGATGCCAGCTCCTTTCATTCAGTCAGTAGCTTCAAACATTTCTGGACGTTTTTCAATGGCAAAAATCAATGAATATTGTAAATGCACAAACAGTAATATCTCCACATTGCAAGGTGCAATTCTGAAATTTTTTGCTTTTTCCTGCTAATCCTAGCATGATAAAGAAGATTCAAAGAGAGTGAGATGCCAGCTCCTTTCATTCAGTCAGTAGCTTCAAACATTTCTGGACGTTTTTCAATGGCAAAAATCAATGAATATTGTAAATGCACAAACAGTAATATCTCCACATTGCAAGGTGCAATTCTGAAATTTTTTGCTTTTTCCTGCTAATCCTAGCATGATAAGATTCAAAGAGAGTGAGATGCCAGCTCCTTTCATTCAGTCAGTAGCTTCAAACATTTCTGGACGTTTTTCAATGGCAAAAATTAATGAATATTGTAAATGCACAAACAGTAATATCTCCACATTGCAAGGTGCAATTCTGAAATTTTTTGCTTTTTCCTGCTAATCCTAGCATGATAAGATTCAAAGAGAGTGAGATGCCAGCTCCTTTCATTCAGTCAGTAGCTTCAAACATTTCTGGACGTTTTTCAATGGCAAAAATCAATGAATATTGTAAATGCACAAACAGTAATATCTCCACATTGCAAGGTGCAATTCTGAAATTTTTTGCTTTTTCCTGCTAATCCTAGCATGATAAAGAAGATTCAAAGAGAGTGAGATGCCAGCTACTTTCATTCAGTCAGTAGCTTCAAACATTTCTGGACGTTTTTCAATGGCAAAAATCAATGAATATTGTAAATGCACAAACAGTAATATCTCCACATTGCAAGGTGCAATTCTGAAATTTTTTGCTTTTTCCTGCTAATCCTAGCATGATAAGATTCAAAGAGAGTGAGATGCCAGCTCCTTTCATTCAGTCAGTAGCTTCAAACATTTCTGGACGTTTTTCAATGGCAAAAATCAATGAATATTGTAAATGCACAAACAGTAATATCTCCACATTGCAAGGTGCAATTCTGAAATTTTTTGCTTTTTCCTGCTAATCCTAGCATGATAAAGAAGATTCAAAGAGAGTGAGATGCCAGCTCCTTTCATTCAGTCAGTAGCTTCAAACATTTCTGGTATATGAAAAACATGTTTTTCAATGGCAAAAATCAATGAATATTGTAAATGCACAAACAGTAATATCTCCACATTGCAAGGTGCAATTCTGAAATTTTTTGCTTTTTCCTGCTAATCCTAGCATGATAAAGAAGATTCAAAGAGAGTGAGATGCCAGCTCCTTTCATTCAGTCAGTAGCTTCAAACATTTCTGGACGTTTTTCAATGGCAAAAATCAATGAATATTGTAAATGCACAAACAGTAATATCTCCACATTGCAAGGTGCAATTCTGAAATTTTTTGCTTTTTCCTGTTAATCCTAGCATGATAAAGAAGATTCAAAGAGAGTGAGATGCCAGCTCCTTTCATTCAGTCAGTAGCTTCAAACATTTCTGGTATATGAAAAACATGTTTTTCAATGGCAAAAATCAATGAATATTGTAAATGCACAAACAGTAATATCTCCACATTGCAAGGTGCAATTCTGAAATTTTTTGCTTTTTCCTGCTAATCCTAGCATGATAAAGAAGATTCAAAGAGAGTGAAATGCCAGCTCCTTTCATTCAGTCAGTAGCTTCAAACATTTCTGGACGTTTTTCAATGGCAAAAATCAATGAATATTGTAAATGCACAAACAGTAATATCTCCACATTGCAAGGTGCAATTCTGAAATTTTTTGCTTTTTCCTGTTAATCCTAGCATGATAAAGAAGATTCAAAGAGAGTGAGATGCCAGCTCCTTTCATTCAGTCAGTAGCTTCAAACATTTCTGGTATATGAAAAACATGTTTTTCAATGGCAAAAATCAATGAATATTGTAAATGCACAAACAGTAATATCTCCACATTGCAAGGTGCAATTCTGAAATTTTTTGCTTTATCCTGCTAATCCTAGCATGATAAAGAAGATTCAAAGAGAGTGAGATGCCAGCTCCTTTCATTCAGTCAGTAGCTTCAAACATTTCTGGTATATGAAAAACATGTTTTTCAATGTCAAAAATCAATGAATATTGTAAATGCACAAACAGTAATATTTCCACATTGCAAGGTGCAATTCTGAAATTTTTTGCTTTTTCCTGCTAATCCTAGCATGATAAAGAAGATTCAAAGAGAGTGAGATGCCAGCTCCTTTCATTCAGTCAGTAGCTTCAAACATTTCTGGACGTTTTTCAATGGCAAAAATCAATGAATATTGTAAATGCACAAAAAGTAATATCTCCACATTGCAAGGTGCAATTCTGAAATTTTTTGCTTTTTCCTGTTAATCCTAGCATGATAAAGAAGATTCAAAGAGAGTGAGATGCCAGCTCCTTTCATTCAGTCAGTAGCTTCAAACATTTCTGGTATATGAATAACATGATGTTTTTCAATGGCAAAAATCAATGAATATTGTAAATGCACAAACAGTAATATCTCCACATTGCAAGGTGCAATTCTGAAATTTTTTGCTTTTTCCTGCTAATCCTAGCATGATAAAGAAGATTCAAAGAGAGTGAGATGCCAGCTCCTTTCATTCAGTCAGTAGCTTCAAACATTTCTGGACGTTTTTCAATGGCAAAAATCAATGAATATTGTAAATGCACAAACAGTAATATCTCCACATTGCAAGGTGCAATTCTGAAATTTTTTGCTTTTTCCTGCTAATCCTAGCATGATAAAGAAGATTCAAAGAGAGTGAGATGCCAGCTCCTTTCATTCAGTCAGTAGCTTCAAACATTTCTGGACGTTTTTCAATGGCAAAAATCAATGAATATTGTAAATGCACAAACAGTAATATCTCCACATTGCAAGGTGCAATTCTGAAATTTTTTGCTTTTTCCTGCTAATCCTAGCAGGATAAAGAAGATTCAAAGAGAGTGAGATGCCAGCTCCTTTCATTCAGTCAGTAGCTTCAAACATTTCGGGTATATGAAAAACATGTTTTTCAATGGCAAAAATCAATGAATATTGTAAATGAACAAACAGTAATATCTCCACATTGCAAGGTGCAATTCTGAAATTTTTTGATTTTTCCTGCTAATCCTAGCATGATAAAGAAGATTCAAAGAGAGTGAGATGCCAGCTCCTTTCATTCAGTCAGTAGCTTCAAACATTTCTGGTATATGAAAAACATGTTTTTCAATGGCAAAAATCAATGAATATTGTAAATGCACAAACAGTAATATCTCCACATTGCAAGGTGCAATTCTGAAATTTTTTGCTTTTTCCTGCTAATCCTAGAATGATAAAGAAGATTCAAAGAGAGTGAGATGCCAGCTCCTTTCATTCAGTCAGTAGCTTCAAACATTTCTGGTATATGAAAAACATGTTTTTCAATGGCAAAAATCAATGAATATTGTAAATGCACAAACAGTAATATTTCCACATTGCAAGGTGCAATTCTGAAATTTTTTGCTTTTTCCTGCTAATCCTAGCATGATAAAGAAGATTCAAAGAGAGTGAGATGCCAGCTCCTTTCATTCAGTCAGTAGCTTCAAACATTTCTGGACGTTTTTCAATGGCAAAAATCAATGAATATTGTAAATGCACAAAAAGTAATATCTCCACATTGCAAGGTGCAATTCTGAAATTTTTTGCTTTTTCCTGTTAATCCTAGCATGATAAAGAAGATTCAAAGAGAGTGAGATGCCAGCTCCTTTCATTCAGTCAGTAGCTTCAAACATTTCTGGTATATGAATAACATGATGTTTTTCAATGGCAAAAATCAATGAATATTGTAAATGCACAAACAGTAATATCTCCACATTGCAAGGTGCAATTCTGAAATTTTTTGCTTTTTCCTGCTAATCCTAGCATGATAAAGAAGATTCAAAGAGAGTGAGATGCCAGCTCCTTTCATTCAGTCAGTAGCTTCAAACATTTCTGGACGTTTTTCAATGGCAAAAATCAATGAATATTGTAAATGCACAAACAGTAATATCTCCACATTGCAAGGTGCAATTCTGAAATTTTTTTCTTTTTCCTGCTAATCCTAGCATGATAAAGAAGATTCAAAGAGAGTGAGATGCCAGCTCCTTTCATTCAGTCAGTAGCTTCAAACATTTCTGGACGTTTTTCAATGGCAAAAATCAATGAATATTGTAAATGCACAAACAGTAATATCTCCACATTGCAAGGTGCAATTCTGAAATTTTTTGCTTTTTCCTGCTAATCCTAGCAGGATAAAGAAGATTCAAGAGAGTGAGATGCCAGCTCCTTTCATTCAGTCAGTAGCTTCAAACATTTCTGGTATATGAAAAACATGTTTTTCAATGGCAAAAATCAATGAATATTGTAAATGCACAAACAGTAATATCTCCACATTGCAAGGTGCAATTCTGAAATTTTTTGCTTTTTCCTGCTAATCCTAGCAGGATAAAGAAGATTCAAAGAGAGTGAGATGCCAGCTCCTTTCATTCAGTCAGTAGCTTCAAACATTTCGGGTATATGAAAAACGTTTTTCAATGGCAAAAATCAATGAATATTGTAAATGAACAAACAGTAATATCTCCACATTGCAAGGTGCAATTCTGAAATTTTTTGATTTTTCCTGCTAATCCTAGCATGATAAAGAAGATTCAAAGAGAGTGAGATGCCAGCTCCTTTCATTCAGTCAGTAGCTTCAAACATTTCTGGTATATGAAAAACATGTTTTTCAATGCAAAAATCAATGAATATTGTAAATGCACAAACAGTAATATTTCCACATTGCAAGGTGCAATTCTGAAATTTTTTGCTTTTTCCTGCTAATCCTAGCATGATAAAGAAGATTCAAAGAGAGTGAGATGCCAGCTCCTTTCATTCAGTCAGTAGCTTCAAACATTTCTGGACGTTTTTCAATGGCAAAAATCAATGAATATTGTAAATGCACAAAAAGTAATATCTCCACATTGCAAGGTGCAATTCTGAAATTTTTTGCTTTTTCCTGTTAATCCTAGCATGATAAAGAAGATTCAAAGAGAGTGAGATGCCAGCTCCTTTCATTCAGTCAGTAGCTTCAAACATTTCTGGTATATGAATAACATGATGTTTTTCAATGGCAAAAATCAATGAATATTGTAAATGCACAAACAGTAATATCTCCACATTGCAAGGTGCAATTCTGAAATTTTTTGCTTTTTCCTGCTAATCCTAGCATGATAAAGAAGATTCAAAGAGAGTGAGATGCCAGCTCCTTTCATTCAGTCAGTAGCTTCAAACATTTCTGGACGTTTTTCAATGGCAAAAATCAATGAATATTGTAAATGCACAAACAGTAATATCTCCACATTGCAAGGTGCAATTCTGAAATTTTTTGCTTTTTCCTGCTAATCCTAGCATGATAAAGAAGATTCAAAGAGAGTGAGATGCCAGCTCCTTTCATTCAGTCAGTAGCTTCAAACATTTCTGGACGTTTTTCAATGGCAAAAATCAATGAATATTGTAAATGCACAAACAGTAATATCTCCACATTGCAAGGTGCAATTCTGAAATTTTTTGCTTTTTCCTGCTAATCCTAGCATGATAAAGAAGATTCAAAGAGAGTGAGATGCCAGCTCCTTTCATTCAGTCAGTAGCTTCAAACATTTCTGGTATATGAAAAACATGTTTTTCAATGGCAAAAATCAATGAATATTGTAAATGCACAAACAGTAATATTTCCACATTGCAAGGTGCAATTCTGAAATTTTTTGCTTTTTCCTGCTAATCCTAGCATGATAAAGAAGATTCAAAGAGAGTGAGATGCCAGCTCCTTTCATTCAGTCAGTAGCTTCAAACATTTCTGGACGTTTTTCAATGGCAAAAATCAATGAATATTGTAAATGCACAAAAAGTAATATCTCCACATTGCAAGGTGCAATTCTGAAATTTTTTGCTTTTTCCTGTTAATCCTAGCATGATAAAGAAGATTCAAAGAGAGTGAGATGCCAGCTCCTTTCATTCAGTCAGTAGCTTCAAACATTTCTGGTATATGAATAACATGATGTTTTTCAATGGCAAAAATCAATGAATATTGTAAATGCACAAACAGTAATATCTCCACATTGCAAGGTGCAATTCTGAAATTTTTTGCTTTTTCCTGCTAATCCTAGCATGATAAAGAAGATTCAAAGAGAGTGAGATGCCAGCTCCTTTCATTCAGTCAGTAGCTTCAAACATTTCTGGACGTTTTTCAATGGCAAAAATCAATGAATATTGTAAATGCACAAACAGTAATATCTCCACATTGCAAGGTGCAATTCTGAAATTTTTTGCTTTTTCCTGCTAATCCTAGCAGGATAAAGAAGATTCAAAGAGAGTGAGATGCCAGCTCCTTTCATTCAGTCAGTAGCTTCAAACATTTCTGGTATATGAAAAACATGTTTTTCAATGGCAAAAATCAATGAATATTGTAAATGCACAAACAGTAATATCTCCACATTGCAAGGTGCAATTCTGAAATTTTTTGCTTTTTCCTGCTAATCCTAGCATGATAAAGAAGATTCAAAGAGAGTGAGATGCCAGCTCCTTTCATTCAGTCAGTAGCTTCAAACATTTCTGATATATGAAAAACATGTTTTTCAATGGCAAAAATCAATGAATATTGTAAATGCACAAACAGTAATATCTCCACATTGCAAGGTGCAATTCTGAAATTTTTTGCTTTTTCCTGCTAATCCTAGCATGATAAAGAAGATTCAAAGAGAGTGAGATGCCAGCTCCTTTCATTCAGTCAGTAGCTTCAAACATTTCTGGACGTTTTTCAATGGGAAAAATCAATGAATATTGTAAATGCACAAACAGTAATATCTCCACATTGCAAGGTGCAATTCTGAAATTTTTTGCTTTTTCCTGTTAATCCTAGCATGATAAAGAAGATTCAAAGAGAGTGAGATGCCAGCTCCTTTCATTCAGTCAGTAGCTTCAAACATTTCTGGTATATGAAAAACATGTTTTTCAATGGCAAAAATCAATGAATATTGTAAATGCACAAACAGTAATATCTCCACATTGCAAGGTGCAATTCTGAAATTTTTTGCTTTTTCCTGCTAATCCTAGCATGATAAAGAAGATTCAAAGAGAGTGAGATGCCAGCTCCTTTCATTCAGTCAGTAGCTTCAAACATTTCTGGACGTTTTTCAATGGCAAAAATCAATGAATATTGTAAATGCACAAACAGTAATATCTCCACATTGCAAGGTTCAATTCTGAAATTTTTTGCTTTTTCCTGTTAATCCTAGCATGATAAAGAAGATTCAAAGAGAGTGAGATGCCAGCTCCTTTCATTCAGTCAGTAGCTTCAAACATTTCTGGTATGTGAATAACATGATGTTTTTCAATGGCAAAAATCAATGAATATTGTAAATGCACAAACAGTAATATCTCCACATTGCAAGGTGCAATTCTGAAATTTTTTGCTTTTTCCTGCTAATCCTAGCATGATAAAGAAGATTCAAAGAGAGTGAGATGCCAGCTCCTTTCATTCAGTCAGTAGCTTCAAACATTTCTGGACGTTTTTCAATGGCAAAAATCAATGAATATTGTAAATGCACAAAAAGTAATATCTCCACATTGCAAGGTGCAATTCTGAAATTTTTTGCTTTTTCCTGTTAATCCTAGCATGATAAAGAAGATTCAAAGAGAGTGAGATGCCAGCTCCTTTCATTCAGTCAGTAGCTTCAAACATTTCTGGTATATGAATAACATGATGTTTTTCAATGGCAAAAATCAATGAATATTGTAAATGCACAAACAGTAATATCTCCACATTGCAAGGTGCAATTCTGAAATTTTTTTCTTTTTCCTGCTAATCCTAGCATGATAAAGAAGATTCAAAGAGAGTGAGATGCCAGCTCCTTTCATTCAGTCAGTAGCTTCAAACATTTCTGGACGTTTTTCAATGGCAAAAATCAATGAATATTGTAAATGCACAAACAGTAATATCTCCACATTGCAAGGTGCAATTCTGAAATTTTTTGCTTTTTCCTGCTAATCCTAGCAGGATAAAGAAGATTCAAAGAGAGTGAGATGCCAGCTCCTTTCATTCAGTCAGTAGCTTCAAACATTTCTGGTATATGAAAAACATGTTTTTCAATGGCAAAAATCAATGAATATTGTAAATGCACAAACAGTAATATCTCCACATTGCAAGGTGCAATTCTGAAATTTTTTGCTTTTTCCTGCTAATCCTAGCATGATAAAGAAGATTCAAAGAGAGTGAGATGCCAGCTCCTTTCATTCAGTCAGTAGCTTCAAACATTTCTGGTATATGAAAAACATGTTTTTCAATGGCAAAAATCAATGAATATTGTAAATGCACAAACAGTAATATCTCCACATTGCAAGGTGCAATTCTGAAATTTTTTGCTTTTTCCTGCTAATCCTAGCATGATAAAGAAGATTCAAAGAGAGTGAGATGCCAGCTCCTTTCATTCAGTCAGTAGCTTCAAACATTTCTGGACGTTTTTCAATGGCAAAAATCAATGAATATTGTAAATGCACAAACAGTAATATCTCCACATTGCAAGGTGCAATTCTGAAATTTTTTGCTTTTTCCTGTTAATCCTAGCATGATAAAGAAGATTCAAAGAGAGTGAGATGCCAGCTCCTTTCATTCAGTCAGTAGCTTCAAACATTTCTGGTATGTGAATAACATGATGTTTTTCAATGGCAAAAATCAATGAATATTGTAAATGCACAAACAGTAATATCTCCACATTGCAAGGTGCAATTCTGAAATTTTTTGCTTTTTCCTGCTAATCCTAGCATGATAAAGAAGATTCAAAGAGAGTGAGATGCCAGCTCCTTTCATTCAGTCAGTAGCTTCAAACATTTCTGGACGTTTTTTCAATGGCAAAAATCAATGAATATTGTAAATGCACAAACAGTAATATCTCCACATTGCAAGGTGCAATTCTGAAATTTTTTGCTTTTTCCTGCTAATCCTAGCATGATAAAGAAGATTCAAAGAGAGTGAGATGCCAGCTCCTTTCATTCAGTCAGTAGCTTCAACCATTTCTGGACGTTTTTCAATGGCAAAAATCAATGAATATTGTAAATGCACAAACAGTAATATCTCCACATTGCAAGGTGCAATTCTGAAATTTTTTGCTTTTTCCTGCTAATGCTAGCAGGATAAAGAAGATTCAAAGAGAGTGAGATGCCAGCTCCTTTCATTCAGTCAGTAGCTTCAAACATTTCTGGTATATGAAAAACATGTTTTTCAATGGCAAAAATCAATGAATATTGTAAATGCACAAACAGTAATATCTCCACATTGCAAGGTGCAATTCTGAAATTTTTTGCTTTTTCCTGCTAATCCTAGCATGATAAAGAAGATTCAAAGAGAGTGAGATGCCAGCTCCTTTCATTCAGTCAGTAGCTTCAAACATTTCTGGTATATGAAAAACATGTTTTTCAATGGCAAAAATCAATGAATATTGTAAATGCACAAACAGTAATATTTCCACATTGCAAGGTGCAATTCTGAAATTTTTTGCTTTTTCCTGCTAATCCTAGCATGATAAAGAAGATTCAAAGAGAGTGAGATGCCAAGCTCCTTTCATTCAGTCAGTAGCTTCAAACATTTCTGGACGTTTTTCAATGGCAAAAATCAATGAATATTGTAAATGCACAAAAAGTAATATCTCCACATTGCAAGGTGCAATTCTGAAATTTTTTGCTTTTTCCTGTTAATCCTAGCATGATAAAGAAGATTCAAAGAGAGTGAGATGCCAGCTCCTTTCATTCAGTCAGTAGCTTCAAACATTTCTGGTATATGAATAACATGATGTTTTTCAATGGCAAAAATCAATGAATATTGTAAATGCACAAACAGTAATATCTCCACATTGCAAGGTGCAATTCTGAAATTTTTTGCTTTTTCCTGCTAATCCTAGCATGATAAAGAAGATTCAAAGAGAGTGAGATGCCAGCTCCTTTCATTCAGTCAGTAGCTTCAAACATTTCTGGACGTTTTTCAATGGCAAAAATCAATGAATATTGTAAATGCACAAACAGTAATATCTCCACATTGCAAGGTGCAATTCTGAAATTTTTTGCTTTTTCCTGCTAATCCAAGCAGGATAAAGAAGATTCAAAGAGAGTGAGATGCCAGCTCCTTTCATTCAGTCAGTAGCTTCAAACATTTCTGGTATATGAAAAACATGTTTTTCAATGGCAAAAATCAATGAATATTGTAAATGCACAAACAGTAATATCTCCACATTGCAAGGTGCAATTCTGAAATTTTTTGCTTTTTCCTGCTAATCCTAGCATGATAAAGAAGATTCAAACAGAGTGAGATGCCAGCTCCTTTCATTCAGTCAGTAGCTTCAAACATTTCTGGTATATGAATAACATGATGTTTTTCAATGGCAAAAATCAATGAATATTGTAAATGCACAAACAGTAATATCTCCACATTGCAAGGTGCAATTCTGAAATTTTTTGCTTTTTCCTGCTAATCCTAGCATGATAAAGAAGATTCAAAGAGAGTGAGATGCCAGCTCCTTTCATTCAGTCAGTAGCTTCAAACATTTCTGGACGTTTTTCAATGGCAAAAATCAATGAATATTGTAAATGCACAAACAGTAATATCTCCACATTGCAAGGTGCAATTCTGAAATTTTTTGCTTTTTCCTGCTAATCCAAGCAGGATAAAGAAGATTCAAAGAGAGTGAGATGCCAGCTCCTTTCATTCAGTCAGTAGCTTCAAACATTTCTGGTATATGAAAAACATGTTTTTCAATGGCAAAAATCAATGAATATTGTAAATGCACAAACAGTAATATCTCCACATTGCAAGGTGCAATTCTGAAATTTTTTGCTTTTTCCTGCTAATCCTAGCATGATAAAGAAGATTCAAAGAGAGTGAGATGCCAGCTCCTTTCATTCAGTCAGTAGCTTCAAACATTTCTGGTATATGAAAAACATGTTTTTCAATGGCAAAAATCAATGAATATTGTAAATGCACAAACAGTAATATCTCCACATTGCAAGGTGCAATTCTGAAATTTTTTGCTTTTTCCTGCTAATCCTAGCATGATAAAGAAGATTCAAAGAGAGTGAGATGCCAGCTCCTTTCATTCAGTCAGTAGCTTCAAACATTTCTGGACGTTTTTCAATGGCAAAAATCAATGAATATTGTAAATGCACAAACAGTAATATCTCCACATTGCAAGGTGCAATTCTGAAATTTTTTGCTTTTTCCTGTTAATCCTAGCATGATAAAGAAGATTCAAAGAGAGTGAGATGCCAGCTCCTTTCATTCAGTCAGTAGCTTCAAACATTTCTGGACGTTTTTCAATGGCAAAAATCATTGAATATTGTAAATGCACAAACAGTAATATCTCCACATTGCAAGGTGCAATTCTGAAATTTTTTGCTTTTTCCTGTTAATCCTAGCATGATAAAGAAGATTCAAAGAGAGTGAGATGCCAGCTCCTTTCATTCAGTCAGTAGCTTCAAACATTTCTGGTATATGAAAAACATGTTTTTCAATGGCAAAAATCAATGAATATTGTAAATGTACACTAATATCTCCACATTGCAAGGTGCAATTCTGAAATTTTTTGCTTTTTCCTGCTAATCCTAGCATGATAAAGAAGATTCAAAGAGAGTGAGATGCCAGCTCCTTTCATTCAGTCAGTAGCTTCAAACATTTCTGGTATATGAAAAACATGTTTTTCAATGGCAAAAATCAATGAATATTGTAAATGCACAAACAGTAATATCTCCACATTGCAAGGTGCAATTCTGAAATTTTTTGCTTTTTCCTGCTAATCCTAGCATGATAAAGAAGATTCAAAGAGAGTGAGATGCCAGCTCCTTTCATTCAGTCAGTAGCTTCAAACATTTCTGGTATATGAAAAACGTTTTTCAATGGCAAAAATCAATGAATATTGTAAATGCACAAACAGTAATATCTCCACATTGCAAGGTGCAATTCTGAAATTTTTTGCTTTTTCCTGCTAATCCTAGCATGATAAAGAAGATTCAAAGAGAGTGAGATGCCAGCTCCTTTCATTCAGTCAGTAGCTTCAAACATTTCTGGTATATGAAAAACATGTTTTTCAATGGCAAAAATCAATGAATATTGTAAATGCACAAACAGTAATATTTCCACATTGCAAGGTGCAATTCTGAAATTTTTTGCTTTTTCCTGCTAATCCTAGCATGATAAAGAAGATTCAAAGAGAGTGAGATGCCAGCTCCTTTCATTCAGTCAGTAGCTTCAAACATTTCTGGACGTTTTTCAATGGCAAAAATCAATGAATATTGTAAATGCACAAACAGTAATATCTCCACATTGCAAGGTGCAATTCTGAAATTTTTTGCTTTTTCCTGTTAATCCTAGCATGATAAAGAAGATTCAAAGAGAGTGAGATGCCAGCTCCTTTCATTCAGTCAGTAGCTTCAAACATTTCTGGTATATGAATAACATGATGTTTTTCAATGGCAAAAATCAATGAATATTGTAAATGCACAAACAGTAATATCTCCACATTGCAAGGTGCAATTCTGAAATTTTTTGCTTTTTCCTGCTAATCCTAGCATGATAAAGAAGATTCAAAGAGAGTGAGATGCCAGCTCCTTTCATTCAGTCAGTAGCTTCAAACATTTCTGGACGTTTTTCAATGGCAAAAATCAATGAATATTGTAAATGCACAAACAGTAATATCTCCACATTGCAAGGTGCAATTCTGAAATTTTTTGCTTTTTCCTGCTAATCCTAGCATGATAAGATTCAAAGAGAGTGAGATGCCAGCTCCTTTCATTCAGTCAGTAGCTTCAAACATTTCTGGACGTTTTTCAATGGCAAAAATTAATGAATATTGTAAATGCACAAACAGTAATATCTCCACATTGCAAGGTGCAATTCTGAAATTTTTTGCTTTTTCCTGCTAATCCTAGCATGATAAGATTCAAAGAGAGTGAGATGCCAGCTCCTTTCATTCAGTCAGTAGCTTCAAACATTTCTGGACGTTTTTCAATGGCAAAAATCAATGAATATTGTAAATGCACAAACAGTAATATCTCCACATTGCAAGGTGCAATTCTGAAATTTTTTGCTTTTTCCTGCTAATCCTAGCATGATAAAGAAGATTCAAAGAGAGTGAGATGCCAGCTCCTTTCATTCAGTCAGTAGCTTCAAACATTTCTGGACGTTTTTCAATGGCAAAAATCAATGAATATTGTAAATGCACAAACAGTAATATCTCCACATTGCAAGGTGCAATTCTGAAATTTTTTGCTTTTTCCTGCTAATCCTAGCATGATAAAGAAGATTCAAAGAGAGTGAGATGCCAGCTCCTTTCATTCAGTCAGTAGCTTCAAACATTTCTGGTATATGAAAAACATGTTTTTCAATGGCAAAAATCAATGAATATTGTAAATGCACAAACAGTAATATCTCCACATTGCAAGGTGCAATTCTGAAATTTTTTGCTTTTTCCTGCTAATCCTAGCATGATAAAGAAGATTCAAAGAGAGTGAGATGCCAGCTCCTTTCATTCAGTCAGTAGCTTCAAACATTTCTGGACGTTTTTCAATGGCAAAAATCAATGAATATTGTAAATGCACAAACAGTAATATCTCCACATTGCAAGGTGCAATTCTGAAATTTTTTGCTTTTTCCTGCTAATCCTAGCATGATAAGATTCAAAGAGAGTGAGACGCCAGCTCCTTTCATTCAGTCAGTAGCTTCAAACATTTCTGGACGTTTTTCAATGGCAAAAATTAATGAATATTGTAAATGCACAAACAGTAATATCTCCACATTGCAAGGTGCAATTCTGAAATTTTTTGCTTTTTCCTGCTAATCCTAGCATGATAAGATTCAAAGAGAGTGAGATGCCAGCTCCTTTCATTCAGTCAGTAGCTTCAAACATTTCTGGACGTTTTTCAATGGCAAAAATCAATGAATATTGTAAATGCACAAACAGTAATATCTCCACATTGCAAGGTGCAATTCTGAAATTTTTTGCTTTTTCCTGCTAATCCTAGCATGATAAAGAAGATTCAAAGAGAGTGAGATGCCAGCTCCTTTCATTCAGTCAGTAGCTTCAAACATTTCTGGACGTTTTTCAATGGCAAAAATCAATGAATATTGTAAATGCACAAACAGTAATATCTCCACATTGCAAGGTGCAATTCTGAAATTTTTTGCTTTTTCCTGCTAATCCTAGCATGATAAAGAGGATTCAAAGAGAGTGAGATGCCAGCTCCTTTCATTCAGTCAGTAGCTTCAAACATTTCTGGACGTTTTTCAATGGCAAAAATCAATGAATATTGTAAATGCACAAACAGTAATATCTCCACATTGCAAGGTGCAATTCTGAAATTTTTTGCTTTTTCCTGCTAATCCTAGCATGATAAGATTCAAAGAGAGTGAGATGCCAGCTCCTTTCATTCAGTCAGTAGCTTCAAACATTTCTGGACGTTTTTCAATGGCAAAAATTAATGAATATTGTAAATGCACAAACAGTAATATCTCCACATTGCAAGGTGCAATTCTGAAATTTTTTGCTTTTTCCTGCTAATCCTAGCATGATAAGATTCAAAGAGAGTGAGATGCCAGCTCCTTTCATTCAGTCAGTAGCTTCAAACATTTCTGGACGTTTTTCAATGGCAAAAATCAATGAATATTGTAAATGCACAAACAGTAATATCTCCACATTGCAAGGTGCAATTCTGAAATTTTTTGCTTTTTCCTGCTAATCCTAGCATGATAAAGAAGATTCAAAGAGAGTGAGATGCCAGCTACTTTCATTCAGTCAGTAGCTTCAAACATTTCTGGACGTTTTTCAATGGCAAAAATCAATGAATATTGTAAATGCACAAACAGTAATATCTCCACATTGCAAGGTGCAATTCTGAAATTTTTTGCTTTTTCCTGCTAATCCTAGCATGATAAGATTCAAAGAGAGTGAGATGCCAGCTTCTTTCATTCAGTCAGTAGCTTCAAACATTTCTGGACGTTTTTCAATGGCAAAAATCAATGAATATTGTAAATGCACAAACAGTAATATCTCCACATTGCAAGGTGCAATTCTGAAATTTTTTGCTTTTTCCTGCTAATCCTAGCATGATAAAGAAGATTCAAAGAGAGTGAGATGCCAGCTCCTTTCATTCAGTCAGTAGCTTCAAACATTTCTGGTATATGAAAAACATGTTTTTCAATGGCAAAAATCAATGAATATTGTAAATGCACAAACAGTAATATCTCCACATTGCAAGGTGCAATTCTGAAATTTTTTGCTTTTTCCTGCTAATCCTAGCATGACAAAGAAGATTCAAAGAGAGTGAGATGCCAGCTCCTTTCATTCAGTCAGTAGCTTCAAACATTTCTGGACGTTTTTCAATGGCAAAAATCAATGAATATTGTAAATGCACAAACAGTAATATCTCCACATTGCAAGGTGCAATTCTGAAATTTTTTGCTTTTTCCTGTTAATCCTAGCATGATAAAGAAGATTCAAAGAGAGTGAGATGCCAGCTCCTTTCATTCAGTCAGTAGCTTCAAACATTTCTGGTATATGAAAAACATGTTTTTCAATGGCAAAAATCAATGAATATTGTAAATGCACAAACAGTAATATCTCCACATTGCAAGGTGCAATTCTGAAATTTTTTGCTTTTTCCTGCTAATCCTAGCATGATAAAGAAGATTCAAAGAGAGTGAGATGCCAGCTCCTTTCATTCAGTCAGTAGCTTCAAACATTTCTGGACGTTTTTCAATGGCAAAAATCAATGAATATTGTAAATGCACAAACAGTAATATCTCCACATTGCAAGGTGCAATTCTGAAATTTTTTGCTTTTTCCTGTTAATCCTAGCATGATAAAGAAGATTCAAAGAGAGTGAGATGCCAGCTCCTTTCATTCAGTCAGTAGCTTCAAACATTTCTGGTATATGAAAAACATGTTTTTCAATGGCAAAAATCAATGAATATTGTAAATGCACAAACAGTAATATCTCCACATTGCAAGGTGCAATTCTGAAATTTTTTGCTTTATCCTGCTAATCCTAGCATGATAAAGAAGATTCAAAGAGAGTGAGATGCCAGCTCCTTTCATTCAGTCAGTAGCTTCAAACATTTCTGGTATATGAAAAACATGTTTTTCAATGGCAAAAATCAATGAATATTGTAAATGCACAAACAGTAATATTTCCACATTGCAAGGTGCAATTCTGAAATTTTTTGCTTTTTCCTGCTAATCCTAGCATGATAAAGAAGATTCAAAGAGAGTGAGATGCCAGCTCCTTTCATTCAGTCAGTAGCTTCAAACATTTCTGGACGTTTTTCAATGGCAAAAATCAATGAATATTGTAAATGCACAAAAAGTAATATCTCCACATTGCAAGGTGCAATTCTGAAATTTTTTGCTTTTTCCTGTTAATCCTAGCATGATAAAGAAGATTCAAAGAGAGTGAGATGCCAGCTCCTTTCATTCAGTCAGTAGCTTCAAACATTTCTGGTATATGAATAACATGATGTTTTTCAATGGCAAAAATCAATGAATATTGTAAATGCACAAACAGTAATATCTCCACATTGCAAGGTGCAATTCTGAAATTTTTTGCTTTTTCCTGCTAATCCTAGCATGATAAAGAAGATTCAAAGAGAGTGAGATGCCAGCTCCTTTCATTCAGTCAGTAGCTTCAAACATTTCTGGACGTTTTTCAATGGCAAAAATCAATGAATATTGTAAATGCACAAACAGTAATATCTCCACATTGCAAGGTGCAATTCTGAAATTTTTTGCTTTTTCCTGCTAATCCTAGCATGATAAAGAAGATTCAAAGAGAGTGAGATGCCAGCTCCTTTCATTCAGTCAGTAGCTTCAAACATTTCTGGACGTTTTTCAATGGCAAAAATCAATGAATATTGTAAATGCACAAACAGTAATATCTCCACATTGCAAGGTGCAATTCTGAAATTTTTTGCTTTTTCCTGCTAATCCTAGCATGATAAAGAAGATTCAAAGAGAGTGAGATGCCAGCTCCTTTCATTCAGTCAGTAGCTTCAAACATTTCTGGACGTTTTTCAATGGCAAAAATCAATGAATATTGTAAATGCACAAACAGTAATATCTCCACATTGCAAGGTGCAATTCTGAAATTTTTTGCTTTTTCCTGCTAATCCTAGCATGATAAGATTCAAAGAGAGTGAGATGCCAGCTCCTTTCATTCAGTCAGTAGCTTCAAACATTTCTGGACGTTTTTCAATGGCAAAAATTAATGAATATTGTAAATGCACAAACAGTAATATCTCCACATTGCAAGGTGCAATTCTGAAATTTTTTGCTTTTTCCTGCTACTCCTAGCATGATAAGATTCAAAGAGAGTGAGATGCCAGCTCCTTTCATTCAGTCAGTAGCTTCAAACATTTCTGGACGTTTTTCAATGGCAAAAATCAATGAATATTGTAAATGCACAAACAGTAATATCTCCACATTGCAAGGTGCAATTCTGAAATTTTTTGCTTTTTCCTGCTAATCCTAGCATGATAAAGAAGATTCAAAGAGAGTGAGATGCCAGCTACTTTCATTCAGTCAGTAGCTTCAAACATTTCTGGACGTTTTTCAATGGCAAAAATCAATGAATATTGTAAATGCACAAACAGTAATATCTCCACATTGCAAGGTGCAATTCTGAAATTTTTTGCTTTTTCCTGCTAATCCTAGCATGATAAGATTCAAAGAGAGTGAGATGCCAGCTCCTTTCATTCAGTCAGTAGCTTCAAACATTTCTGGACGTTTTTCAATGGCAAAAATCAATGAATATTGTAAATGCACAAACAGTAATATCTCCACATTGCAAGGTGCAATTCTGAAATTTTTTGCTTTTTCCTGCTAATCCTAGCATGATAAAGAAGATTCAAAGAGAGTGAGATGCCAGCTCCTTTCATTCAGTCAGTAGCTTCAAACATTTCTGGTATATGAAAAACATGTTTTTCAATGGCAAAAATCAATGAATATTGTAAATGCACAAACAGTAATATCTCCACATTGCAAGGTGCAATTCTGAAATTTTTTGCTTTTTCCTGCTAATCCTAGCATGATAAAGAAGATTCAAAGAGAGTGAGATGCCAGCTCCTTTCATTCAGTCAGTAGCTTCAAACATTTCTGGACGTTTTTCAATGGCAAAAATCAATGAATATTGTAAATGCACAAACAGTAATATCTCCACATTGCAAGGTGCAATTCTGAAATTTTTTGCTTTTTCCTGTTAATCCTAGCATGATAAAGAAGATTCAAAGAGAGTGAGATGCCAGCTCCTTTCATTCAGTCAGTAGCTTCAAACATTTCTGGTATATGAAAAACATGTTTTTCAATGGCAAAAATCAATGAATATTGTAAATGCACAAACAGTAATATCTCCACATTGCAAGGTGCAATTCTGAAATTTTTTGCTTTTTCCTGCTAATCCTAGCATGATAAAGAAGATTCAAAGAGAGTGAGATGCCAGCTCCTTTCATTCAGTCAGTAGCTTCAAACATTTCTGGACATTTTTCAATGGCAAAAATCAATGAATATTGTAAATGCACAAACAGTAATATCTCCACATTGCAAGGTGCAATTCTGAAATTTTTTGCTTTTTCCTGTTAATCCTAGCATGATAAAGAAGATTCAAAGAGAGTGAGATGCCAGCTCCTTTCATTCAGTCAGTAGCTTCAAACATTTCTGGTATATGAAAAACATGTTTTTCAATGGCAAAAATCAATGAATATTGTAAATGCACAAACAGTAATATCTCCACATTGCAAGGTGCAATTCTGAAATTTTTTGCTTTATCCTGCTAATCCTAGCATGATAAAGAAGATTCAAAGAGAGTGAGATGCCAGCTCCTTTCATTCAGTCAGTAGCTTCAAACATTTCTGGTATATGAAAAACATGTTTTTCAATGGCAAAAATCAATGAATATTGTAAATGCACAAACAGTAATATTTCCACATTGCAAGGTGCAATTCTGAAATTTTTTGCTTTTTCCTGCTAATCCTAGCATGATAAAGAAGATTCAAAGAGAGTGAGATGCCAGCTCCTTTCATTCAGTCAGTAGCTTCAAACATTTCTGGACGTTTTTCAATGGCAAAAATCAATGAATATTGTAAATGCACAAAAAGTAATATCTCCACATTGCAAGGTGCAATTCTGAAATTTTTTGCTTTTTCCTGTTAATCCTAGCATGATAAAGAAGATTCAAAGAGAGTGAGATGCCAGCTCCTTTCATTCAGTCAGTAGCTTCAAACATTTCTGGTATATGAATAACATGATGTTTTTCAATGGCAAAAATCAATGAATATTGTAAATGCACAAACAGTAATATCTCCACATTGCAAGGTGCAATTCTGAAATTTTTTGCTTTTTCCTGCTAATCCTAGCATGATAAAGAAGATTCAAAGAGAGTGAGATGCCAGCTCCTTTCATTCAGTCAGTAGCTTCAAACATTTCTGGACGTTTTTCAATGGCAAAAATCAATGAATATTGTAAATGCACAAACAGTAATATCTCCACATTGCAAGGTGCAATTCTGAAATTTTTTGCTTTTTCCTGCTAATCCTAGCATGATAAAGAAGATTCAAAGAGAGTGAGATGCCAGCTCCTTTCATTCAGTCAGTAGCTTCAAACATTTCTGGACGTTTTTCAATGGCAAAAATCAATGAATATTGTAAATGCACAAACAGTAATATCTCCACATTGCAAGGTGCAATTCTGAAATTTTTTGCTTTTTCCTGCTAATCCTAGCATGATAAAGAAGATTCAAAGAGAGTGAGATGCCAGCTCCTTTCATTCAGTCAGTAGCTTCAAACATTTCTGGACGTTTTTCAATGGCAAAAATCAATGAATATTGTAAATGCACAAACAGTAATATCTCCACATTGCAAGGTGCAATTCTGAAATTTTTTGCTTTTTCCTGCTAATCCTAGCATGATAAGATTCAAAGAGAGTGAGATGCCAGCTCCTTTCATTCAGTCAGTAGCTTCAAACATTTCTGGACGTTTTTCAATGGCAAAAATTAATGAATATTGTAAATGCACAAACAGTAATATCTCCACATTGCAAGGTGCAATTCTGAAATTTTTTGCTTTTTCCTGCTAATCCTAGCATGATAAGATTCAAAGAGAGTGAGATGCCAGCTCCTTTCATTCAGTCAGTAGCTTCAAACATTTCTGGACGTTTTTCAATGGCAAAAATCAATGAATATTGTAAATGCACAAACAGTAATATCTCCACATTGCAAGGTGCAATTCTGAAATTTTTTGCTTTTTCCTGCTAATCCTAGCATGATAAAGAAGATTCAAAGAGAGTGAGATGCCAGCTACTTTCATTCAGTCAGTAGCTTCAAACATTTCTGGACGTTTTTCAATGGCAAAAATCAATGAATATTGTAAATGCACAAACAGTAATATCTCCACATTGCAAGGTGCAATTCTGAAATTTTTTGCTTTTTCCTGCTAATCCTAGCATGATAAGATTCAAAGAGAGTGAGATGCCAGCTTCTTTCATTCAGTCAGTAGCTTCAAACATTTCTGGACGTTTTTCAATGGCAAAAATCAATGAATATTGTAAATGCACAAACAGTAATATCTCCACATTGCAAGGTGCAATTCTGAAATTTTTTGCTTTTTCCTGCTAATCCTAGCATGATAAAGAAGATTCAAAGAGAGTGAGATGCCAGCTCCTTTCATTCAGTCAGTAGCTTCAAACATTTCTGGTATATGAAAAACATGTTTTTCAATGGCAAAAATCAATGAATATTGTAAATGCACAAACAGTAATATCTCCACATTGCAAGGTGCAATTCTGAAATTTTTTGCTTTTTCCTGCTAATCCTAGCATGATAAAGAAGATTCAAAGAGAGTGAGATGCCAGCTCCTTTCATTCAGTCAGTAGCTTCAAACATTTCTGGACGTTTTTCAATGGCAAAAATCAATGAATATTGTAAATGCACAAACAGTAATATCTCCACATTGCAAGGTGCAATTCTGAAATTTTTTGCTTTTTCCTGTTAATCCTAGCATGATAAAGAAGATTCAAAGAGAGTGAGATGCCAGCTCCTTTCATTCAGTCAGTAGCTTCAAACATTTCTGGTATATGAAAAACATGTTTTTCAATGGCAAAAATCAATGAATATTGTAAATGCACAAACAGTAATATCTCCACATTGCAAGGTGCAATTCTGAAATTTTTTGCTTTTTCCTGCTAATCCTAGCATGATAAAGAAGATTCAAAGAGAGTGAGATGCCAGCTCCTTTCATTCAGTCAGTAGCTTCAAACATTTCTGGACGTTTTTCAATGGCAAAAATCAATGAATATTGTAAATGCACAAACAGTAATATCTCCACATTGCAAGGTGCAATTCTGAAATTTTTTGCTTTTTCCTGTTAATCCTAGCATGATAAAGAAGATTCAAAGAGAGTGAGATGCCAGCTCCTTTCATTCAGTCAGTAGCTTCAAACATTTCTGGTATATGAAAAACATGTTTTTCAATGGCAAAAATCAATGAATATTGTAAATGCACAAACAGTAATATCTCCACATTGCAAGGTGCAATTCTGAAATTTTTTGCTTTATCCTGCTAATCCTAGCATGATAAAGAAGATTCAAAGAGAGTGAGATGCCAGCTCCTTTCATTCAGTCAGTAGCTTCAAACATTTCTGGTATATGAAAAACATGTTTTTCAATGGCAAAAATCAATGAATATTGTAAATGCACAAACAGTAATATTTCCACATTGCAAGGTGCAATTCTGAAATTTTTTGCTTTTTCCTGCTAATCCTAGCATGATAAAGAAGATTCAAAGAGAGTGAGATGCCAGCTCCTTTCATTCAGTCAGTAGCTTCAAACATTTCTGGACGTTTTTCAATGGCAAAAATCAATGAATATTGTAAATGCACAAAAAGTAATATCTCCACATTGCAAGGTGCAATTCTGAAATTTTTTGCTTTTTCCTGTTAATCCTAGCATGATAAAGAAGATTCAAAGAGAGTGAGATGCCAGCTCCTTTCATTCAGTCAGTAGCTTCAAACATTTCTGGTATATGAATAACATGATGTTTTTCAATGGCAAAAATCAATGAATATTGTAAATGCACAAACAGTAATATCTCCACATTGCAAGGTGCAATTCTGAAATTTTTTGCTTTTTCCTGCTAATCCTAGCATGATAAAGAAGATTCAAAGAGAGTGAGATGCCAGCTCCTTTCATTCAGTCAGTAGCTTCAAACATTTCTGGACGTTTTTCAATGGCAAAAATCAATGAATATTGTAAATGCACAAACAGTAATATCTCCACATTGCAAGGTGCAATTCTGAAATTTTTTGCTTTTTCCTGCTAATCCTAGCATGATAAAGAAGATTCAAAGAGAGTGAGATGCCAGCTCCTTTCATTCAGTCAGTAGCTTCAAACATTTCTGGACGTTTTTCAATGGCAAAAATCAATGAATATTGTAAATGCACAAACAGTAATATCTCCACATTGCAAGGTGCAATTCTGAAATTTTTTGCTTTTTCCTGCTAATCCTAGCATGATAAAGAAGATTCAAAGAGAGTGAGATGCCAGCTCCTTTCATTCAGTCAGTAGCTTCAAACATTTCTGGACGTTTTTCAATGGCAAAAATCAATGAATATTGTAAATGCACAAACAGTAATATCTCCACATTGCAAGGTGCAATTCTGAAATTTTTTGCTTTTTCCTGCTAATCCTAGCATGATAAGATTCAAAGAGAGTGAGATGCCAGCTCCTTTCATTCAGTCAGTAGCTTCAAACATTTCTGGACGTTTTTCAATGGCAAAAATTAATGAATATTGTAAATGCACAAACAGTAATATCTCCACATTGCAAGGTGCAATTCTGAAATTTTTTGCTTTTTCCTGCTACTCCTAGCATGATAAGATTCAAAGAGAGTGAGATGCCAGCTCCTTTCATTCAGTCAGTAGCTTCAAACATTTCTGGACGTTTTTCAATGGCAAAAATCAATGAATATTGTAAATGCACAAACAGTAATATCTCCACATTGCAAGGTGCAATTCTGAAATTTTTTGCTTTTTCCTGCTAATCCTAGCATGATAAAGAAGATTCAAAGAGAGTGAGATGCCAGCTACTTTCATTCAGTCAGTAGCTTCAAACATTTCTGGACGTTTTTCAATGGCAAAAATCAATGAATATTGTAAATGCACAAACAGTAATATCTCCACATTGCAAGGTGCAATTCTGAAATTTTTTGCTTTTTCCTGCTAATCCTAGCATGATAAGATTCAAAGAGAGTGAGATGCCAGCTCCTTTCATTCAGTCAGTAGCTTCAAACATTTCTGGACGTTTTTCAATGGCAAAAATCAATGAATATTGTAAATGCACAAACAGTAATATCTCCACATTGCAAGGTGCAATTCTGAAATTTTTTGCTTTTTCCTGCTAATCCTAGCATGATAAAGAAGATTCAAAGAGAGTGAGATGCCAGCTCCTTTCATTCAGTCAGTAGCTTCAAACATTTCTGGTATATGAAAAACATGTTTTTCAATGGCAAAAATCAATGAATATTGTAAATGCACAAACAGTAATATCTCCACATTGCAAGGTGCAATTCTGAAATTTTTTGCTTTTTCCTGCTAATCCTAGCATGATAAAGAAGATTCAAAGAGAGTGAGATGCCAGCTCCTTTCATTCAGTCAGTAGCTTCAAACATTTCTGGACGTTTTTCAATGGCAAAAATCAATGAATATTGTAAATGCACAAACAGTAATATCTCCACATTGCAAGGTGCAATTCTGAAATTTTTTGCTTTTTCCTGTTAATCCTAGCATGATAAAGAAGATTCAAAGAGAGTGAGATGCCAGCTCCTTTCATTCAGTCAGTAGCTTCAAACATTTCTGGTATATGAAAAACATGTTTTTCAATGGCAAAAATCAATGAATATTGTAAATGCACAAACAGTAATATCTCCACATTGCAAGGTGCAATTCTGAAATTTTTTGCTTTTTCCTGCTAATCCTAGCATGATAAAGAAGATTCAAAGAGAGTGAGATGCCAGCTCCTTTCATTCAGTCAGTAGCTTCAAACATTTCTGGACGTTTTTCAATGGCAAAAATCAATGAATATTGTAAATGCACAAACAGTAATATCTCCACATTGCAAGGTGCAATTCTGAAATTTTTTGCTTTTTCCTGTTAATCCTAGCATGATAAAGAAGATTCAAAGAGAGTGAGATGCCAGCTCCTTTCATTCAGTCAGTAGCTTCAAACATTTCTGGTATATGAAAAACATGTTTTTCAATGGCAAAAATCAATGAATATTGTAAATGCACAAACAGTAATATCTCCACATTGCAAGGTGCAATTCTGAAATTTTTTGCTTTATCCTGCTAATCCTAGCATGATAAAGAAGATTCAAAGAGAGTGAGATGCCAGCTCCTTTCATTCAGTCAGTAGCTTCAAACATTTCTGGTATATGAAAAACATGTTTTTCAATGGCAAAAATCAATGAATATTGTAAATGCACAAACAGTAATATTTCCACATTGCAAGGTGCAATTCTGAAATTTTTTGCTTTTTCCTGCTAATCCTAGCATGATAAAGAAGATTCAAAGAGAGTGAGATGCCAGCTCCTTTCATTCAGTCAGTAGCTTCAAACATTTCTGGACGTTTTTCAATGGCAAAAATCAATGAATATTGTAAATGCACAAAAAGTAATATCTCCACATTGCAAGGTGCAATTCTGAAATTTTTTGCTTTTTCCTGTTAATCCTAGCATGATAAAGAAGATTCAAAGAGAGTGAGATGCCAGCTCCTTTCATTCAGTCAGTAGCTTCAAACATTTCTGGTATATGAATAACATGATGTTTTTCAATGGCAAAAATCAATGAATATTGTAAATGCACAAACAGTAATATCTCCACATTGCAAGGTGCAATTCTGAAATTTTTTGCTTTTTCCTGCTAATCCTAGCATGATAAAGAAGATTCAAAGAGAGTGAGATGCCAGCTCCTTTCATTCAGTCAGTAGCTTCAAACATTTCTGGACGTTTTTCAATGGCAAAAATCAATGAATATTGTAAATGCACAAACAGTAATATCTCCACATTGCAAGGTGCAATTCTGAAATTTTTTGCTTTTTCCTGCTAATCCTAGCAGGATAAAGAAGATTCAAAGAGAGTGAGATGCCAGCTCCTTTCATTCAGTCAGTAGCTTCAAACATTTCGGGTATATGAAAAACATGTTTTTCAATGGCAAAAATCAATGAATATTGTAAATGAACAAACAGTAATATCTCCACATTGCAAGGTGCAATTCTGAAATTTTTTGATTTTTCCTGCTAATCCTAGCATGATAAAGAAGATTCAAAGAGAGTGAGATGCCAGCTCCTTTCATTCAGTCAGTAGCTTCAAACATTTCTGGTATATGAAAAACATGTTTTTCAATGGCAAAAATCAATGAATATTGTAAATGCACAAACAGTAATATCTCCACATTGCAAGGTGCAATTCTGAAATTTTTTGCTTTTTCCTGCTAATCCTAGAATGATAAAGAAGATTCAAAGAGAGTGAGATGCCAGCTCCTTTCATTCAGTCAGTAGCTTCAAACATTTCTGGTATATGAAAAACATGTTTTTCAATGGCAAAAATCAATGAATATTGTAAATGCACAAACAGTAATATTTCCACATTGCAAGGTGCAATTCTGAAATTTTTTGCTTTTTCCTGCTAATCCTAGCATGATAAAGAAGATTCAAAGAGAGTGAGATGCCAGCTCCTTTCATTCAGTCAGTAGCTTCAAACATTTCTGGACGTTTTTCAATGGCAAAAATCAATGAATATTGTAAATGCACAAAAAGTAATATCTCCACATTGCAAGGTGCAATTCTGAAATTTTTTGCTTTTTCCTGTTAATCCTAGCATGATAAAGAAGATTCAAAGAGAGTGAGATGCCAGCTCCTTTCATTCAGTCAGTAGCTTCAAACATTTCTGGTATATGAATAACATGATGTTTTTCAATGGCAAAAATCAATGAATATTGTAAATGCACAAACAGTAATATCTCCACATTGCAAGGTGCAATTCTGAAATTTTTTGCTTTTTCCTGCTAATCCTAGCATGATAAAGAAGATTCAAAGAGAGTGAGATGCCAGCTACTTTCATTCAGTCAGTAGCTTCAAACATTTCTGGACGTTTTTCAATGGCAAAAATCAATGAATATTGTAAATGCACAAACAGTAATATCTCCACATTGCAAGGTGCAATTCTGAAATTTTTTGCTTTTTCCTGCTAATCCTAGCATGATAAGATTCAAAGAGAGTGAGATGCCAGCTCCTTTCATTCAGTCAGTAGCTTCAAACATTTCTGGACGTTTTTCAATGGCAAAAATCAATGAATATTGTAAATGCACAAACAGTAATATCTCCACATTGCAAGGTGCAATTCTGAAATTTTTTGCTTTTTCCTGCTAATCCTAGCATGATAAAGAAGATTCAAAGAGAGTGAGATGCCAGCTCCTTTCATTCAGTCAGTAGCTTCAAACATTTCTGGTATATGAAAAACATGTTTTTCAATGGCAAAAATCAATGAATATTGTAAATGCACAAACAGTAATATCTCCACATTGCAAGGTGCAATTCTGAAATTTTTTGCTTTTTCCTGCTAATCCTAGCATGGTAAAGAAGATTCAAAGAGAGTGAGATGCCAGCTCCTTTCATTCAGTCAGTAGCTTCAAACATTTCTGGACGTTTTTCAATGGCAAAAATCAATGAATATTGTAAATGCACAAACAGTAATATCTCCACATTGCAAGGTGCAATTCTGAAATTTTTTGCTTTTTCCTGTTAATCCTAGCATGATAAAGAAGATTCAAAGAGAGTGAGATGCCAGCTCCTTTCATTCAGTCAGTAGCTTCAAACATTTCTGGTATATGAAAAACATGTTTTTCAATGGCAAAAATCAATGAATATTGTAAATGCACAAACAGTAATATCTCCACATTGCAAGGTGCAATTCTGAAATTTTTTGCTTTTTCCTGCTAATCCTAGCATGATAAAGAAGATTCAAAGAGAGTGAGATGCCAGCTCCTTTCATTCAGTCAGTAGCTTCAAACATTTCTGGACATTTTTCAATGGCAAAAATCAATGAATATTGTAAATGCACAAACAGTAATATCTCCACATTGCAAGGTGCAATTCTGAAATTTTTTGCTTTTTCCTGTTAATCCTAGCATGATAAAGAAGATTCAAAGAGAGTGAGATGCCAGCTCCTTTCATTCAGTCAGTAGCTTCAAACATTTCTGGTATATGAAAAACATGTTTTTCAATGGCAAAAATCAATGAATATTGTAAATGCACAAACAGTAATATCTCCACATTGCAAGGTGCAATTCTGAAATTTTTTGCTTTATCCTGCTAATCCTAGCATGATAAAGAAGATTCAAAGAGAGTGAGATGCCAGCTCCTTTCATTCAGTCAGTAGCTTCAAACATTTCTGTTATATGAAAAACATGTTTTTCAATGGCAAAAATCAATGAATATTGTAAATGCACAAACAGTAATATTTCCACATTGCAAGGTGCAATTCTGAAATTTTTTGCTTTTTCCTGCTAATCCTAGCATGATAAAGAAGATTCAAAGAGAGTGAGATGCCAGCTCCTTTCATTCAGTCAGTAGCTTCAAACATTTCTGGACGTTTTTCAATGGCAAAAATCAATGAATATTGTAAATGCACAAAAAGTAATATCTCCACATTGCAAGGTGCAATTCTGAAATTTTTTGCTTTTTCCTGTTAATCCTAGCATGATAAAGAAGATTCAAAGAGAGTGAGATGCCAGCTCCTTTCATTCAGTCAGTAGCTTCAAACATTTCTGGTATATGAATAACATGATGTTTTTCAATGGCAAAAATCAATGAATATTGTAAATGCACAAACAGTAATATCTCCACATTGCAAGGTGCAATTCTGAAATTTTTTGCTTTTTCCTGCTAATCCTAGCATGATAAAGAAGATTCAAAGAGAGTGAGATGCCAGCTCCTTTCATTCAGTCAGTAGCTTCAAACATTTCTGGACGTTTTTCAATGGCAAAAATCAATGAATATTGTAAATGCACAAACAGTAATATCTCCACATTGCAAGGTGCAATTCTGAAATTTTTTGCTTTTTCCTGCTAATCCTAGCATGATAAAGAAGATTCAAAGAGAGTGAGATGCCAGCTCCTTTCATTCAGTCAGTAGCTTCAAACATTTCTGGACGTTTTTCAATGGCAAAAATCAATGAATATTGTAAATGCACAAACAGTAATATCTCCACATTGCAAGGTGCAATTCTGAAATTTTTTGCTTTTTCCTGCTAATCCTAGCATGATAAAGAAGATTCAAAGAGAGTGAGATGCCAGCTCCTTTCATTCAGTCAGTAGCTTCAAACATTTCTGGACGTTTTTCAATGGCAAAAATCAATGAATATTGTAAATGCACAAACAGTAATATCTCCACATTGCAAGGTGCAATTCTGAAATTTTTTGCTTTTTCCTGCTAATCCTAGCATGATAAGATTCAAAGAGAGTGAGATGCCAGCTCCTTTCATTCAGTCAGTAGCTTCAAACATTTCTGGACGTTTTTCAATGGCAAAAATTAATGAATATTGTAAATGCACAAACAGTAATATCTCCACATTGCAAGGTGCAATTCTGAAATTTTTTGCTTTTTCCTGCTAATCCTAGCATGATAAGATTCAAAGAGAGTGAGATGCCAGCTCCTTTCATTCAGTCAGTAGCTTCAAACATTTCTGGACGTTTTTCAATGGCAAAAATCAATGAATATTGTAAATGCACAAACAGTAATATCTCCACATTGCAAGGTGCAATTCTGAAATTTTTTGCTTTTTCCTGCTAATCCTAGCATGATAAAGAAGATTCAAAGAGAGTGAGATGCCAGCTACTTTCATTCAGTCAGTAGCTTCAAACATTTCTGGACGTTTTTCAATGGCAAAAATCAATGAATATTGTAAATGCACAAACAGTAATATCTCCACATTGCAAGGTGCAATTCTGAAATTTTTTGCTTTTTCCTGCTAATCCTAGCATGATAAGATTCAAAGAGAGTGAGATGCCAGCTTCTTTCATTCAGTCAGTAGCTTCAAACATTTCTGGACGTTTTTCAATGGCAAAAATCAATGAATATTGTAAATGCACAAACAGTAATATCTCCACATTGCAAGGTGCAATTCTGAAATTTTTTGCTTTTTCCTGCTAATCCTAGCATGATAAAGAAGATTCAAAGAGAGTGAGATGCCAGCTCCTTTCATTCAGTCAGTAGCTTCAAACATTTCTGGTATATGAAAAACATGTTTTTCAATGGCAAAAATCAATGAATATTGTAAATGCACAAACAGTAATATCTCCACATTGCAAGGTGCAATTCTGAAATTTTTTGCTTTTTCCTGCTAATCCTAGCATGATAAAGAAGATTCAAAGAGAGTGAGATGCCAGCTCCTTTCATTCAGTCAGTAGCTTCAAACATTTCTGGACGTTTTTCAATGGCAAAAATCAATGAATATTGTAAATGCACAAACAGTAATATCTCCACATTGCAAGGTGCAATTCTGAAATTTTTTGCTTTTTCCTGTTAATCCTAGCATGATAAAGAAGATTCAAAGAGAGTGAGATGCCAGCTCCTTTCATTCAGTCAGTAGCTTCAAACATTTCTGGTATATGAAAAACATGTTTTTCAATGGCAAAAATCAATGAATATTGTAAATGCACAAACAGTAATATCTCCACATTGCAAGGTGCAATTCTGAAATTTTTTGCTTTTTCCTGCTAATCCTAGCATGATAAAGAAGATTCAAAGAGAGTGAGATGCCAGCTCCTTTCATTCAGTCAGTAGCTTCAAACATTTCTGGACGTTTTTCAATGGCAAAAATCAATGAATATTGTAAATGCACAAACAGTAATATCTCCACATTGCAAGGTGCAATTCTGAAATTTTTTGCTTTTTCCTGTTAATCCTAGCATGATAAAGAAGATTCAAAGAGAGTGAGATGCCAGCTCCTTTCATTCAGTCAGTAGCTTCAAACATTTCTGGTATATGAAAAACATGTTTTTCAATGGCAAAAATCAATGAATATTGTAAATGCACAAACAGTAATATCTCCACATTGCAAGGTGCAATTCTGAAATTTTTTGCTTTATCCTGCTAATCCTAGCATGATAAAGAAGATTCAAAGAGAGTGAGATGCCAGCTCCTTTCATTCAGTCAGTAGCTTCAAACATTTCTGGTATATGAAAAACATGTTTTTCAATGGCAAAAATCAATGAATATTGTAAATGCACAAACAGTAATATTTCCACATTGCAAGGTGCAATTCTGAAATTTTTTGCTTTTTCCTGCTAATCCTAGCATGATAAAGAAGATTCAAAGAGAGTGAGATGCCAGCTCCTTTCATTCAGTCAGTAGCTTCAAACATTTCTGGACGTTTTTCAATGGCAAAAATCAATGAATATTGTAAATGCACAAAAAGTAATATCTCCACATTGCAAGGTGCAATTCTGAAATTTTTTGCTTTTTCCTGTTAATCCTAGCATGATAAAGAAGATTCAAAGAGAGTGAGATGCCAGCTCCTTTCATTCAGTCAGTAGCTTCAAACATTTCTGGTATATGAATAACATGATGTTTTTCAATGGCAAAAATCAATGAATATTGTAAATGCACAAACAGTAATATCTCCACATTGCAAGGTGCAATTCTGAAATTTTTTGCTTTTTCCTGCTAATCCTAGCATGATAAAGAAGATTCAAAGAGAGTGAGATGCCAGCTCCTTTCATTCAGTCAGTAGCTTCAAACATTTCTGGACGTTTTTCAATGGCAAAAATCAATGAATATTGTAAATGCACAAACAGTAATATCTCCACATTGCAAGGTGCAATTCTGAAATTTTTTGCTTTTTCCTGCTAATCCTAGCATGATAAAGAAGATTCAAAGAGAGTGAGATGCCAGCTCCTTTCATTCAGTCAGTAGCTTCAAACATTTCTGGACGTTTTTCAATGGCAAAAATCAATGAATATTGTAAATGCACAAACAGTAATATCTCCACATTGCAAGGTGCAATTCTGAAATTTTTTGCTTTTTCCTGCTAATCCTAGCATGATAAAGAAGATTCAAAGAGAGTGAGATGCCAGCTCCTTTCATTCAGTCAGTAGCTTCAAACATTTCTGGACGTTTTTCAATGGCAAAAATCAATGAATATTGTAAATGCACAAACAGTAATATCTCCACATTGCAAGGTGCAATTCTGAAATTTTTTGCTTTTTCCTGCTAATCCTAGCATGATAAGATTCAAAGAGAGTGAGATGCCAGCTCCTTTCATTCAGTCAGTAGCTTCAAACATTTCTGGACGTTTTTCAATGGCAAAAATTAATGAATATTGTAAATGCACAAACAGTAATATCTCCACATTGCAAGGTGCAATTCTGAAATTTTTTGCTTTTTCCTGCTACTCCTAGCATGATAAGATTCAAAGAGAGTGAGATGCCAGCTCCTTTCATTCAGTCAGTAGCTTCAAACATTTCTGGACGTTTTTCAATGGCAAAAATCAATGAATATTGTAAATGCACAAACAGTAATATCTCCACATTGCAAGGTGCAATTCTGAAATTTTTTGCTTTTTCCTGCTAATCCTAGCATGATAAAGAAGATTCAAAGAGAGTGAGATGCCAGCTACTTTCATTCAGTCAGTAGCTTCAAACATTTCTGGACGTTTTTCAATGGCAAAAATCAATGAATATTGTAAATGCACAAACAGTAATATCTCCACATTGCAAGGTGCAATTCTGAAATTTTTTGCTTTTTCCTGCTAATCCTAGCATGATAAGATTCAAAGAGAGTGAGATGCCAGCTCCTTTCATTCAGTCAGTAGCTTCAAACATTTCTGGACGTTTTTCAATGGCAAAAATCAATGAATATTGTAAATGCACAAACAGTAATATCTCCACATTGCAAGGTGCAATTCTGAAATTTTTTGCTTTTTCCTGCTAATCCTAGCATGATAAAGAAGATTCAAAGAGAGTGAGATGCCAGCTCCTTTCATTCAGTCAGTAGCTTCAAACATTTCTGGTATATGAAAAACATGTTTTTCAATGGCAAAAATCAATGAATATTGTAAATGCACAAACAGTAATATCTCCACATTGCAAGGTGCAATTCTGAAATTTTTTGCTTTTTCCTGCTAATCCTAGCATGATAAAGAAGATTCAAAGAGAGTGAGATGCCAGCTCCTTTCATTCAGTCAGTAGCTTCAAACATTTCTGGACGTTTTTCAATGGCAAAAATCAATGAATATTGTAAATGCACAAACAGTAATATCTCCACATTGCAAGGTGCAATTCTGAAATTTTTTGCTTTTTCCTGTTAATCCTAGCATGATAAAGAAGATTCAAAGAGAGTGAGATGCCAGCTCCTTTCATTCAGTCAGTAGCTTCAAACATTTCTGGTATATGAAAAACATGTTTTTCAATGGCAAAAATCAATGAATATTGTAAATGCACAAACAGTAATATCTCCACATTGCAAGGTGCAATTCTGAAATTTTTTGCTTTTTCCTGCTAATCCTAGCATGATAAAGAAGATTCAAAGAGAGTGAGATGCCAGCTCCTTTCATTCAGTCAGTAGCTTCAAACATTTCTGGACGTTTTTCAATGGCAAAAATCAATGAATATTGTAAATGCACAAACAGTAATATCTCCACATTGCAAGGTGCAATTCTGAAATTTTTTGCTTTTTCCTGTTAATCCTAGCATGATAAAGAAGATTCAAAGAGAGTGAGATGCCAGCTCCTTTCATTCAGTCAGTAGCTTCAAACATTTCTGGTATATGAAAAACATGTTTTTCAATGGCAAAAATCAATGAATATTGTAAATGCACAAACAGTAATATCTCCACATTGCAAGGTGCAATTCTGAAATTTTTTGCTTTATCCTGCTAATCCTAGCATGATAAAGAAGATTCAAAGAGAGTGAGATGCCAGCTCCTTTCATTCAGTCAGTAGCTTCAAACATTTCTGGTATATGAAAAACATGTTTTTCAATGGCAAAAATCAATGAATATTGTAAATGCACAAACAGTAATATTTCCACATTGCAAGGTGCAATTCTGAAATTTTTTGCTTTTTCCTGCTAATCCTAGCATGATAAAGAAGATTCAAAGAGAGTGAGATGCCAGCTCCTTTCATTCAGTCAGTAGCTTCAAACATTTCTGGACGTTTTTCAATGGCAAAAATCAATGAATATTGTAAATGCACAAAAAGTAATATCTCCACATTGCAAGGTGCAATTCTGAAATTTTTTGCTTTTTCCTGTTAATCCTAGCATGATAAAGAAGATTCAAAGAGAGTGAGATGCCAGCTCCTTTCATTCAGTCAGTAGCTTCAAACATTTCTGGTATATGAATAACATGATGTTTTTCAATGGCAAAAATCAATGAATATTGTAAATGCACAAACAGTAATATCTCCACATTGCAAGGTGCAATTCTGAAATTTTTTGCTTTTTCCTGCTAATCCTAGCATGATAAAGAAGATTCAAAGAGAGTGAGATGCCAGCTCCTTTCATTCAGTCAGTAGCTTCAAACATTTCTGGACGTTTTTCAATGGCAAAAATCAATGAATATTGTAAATGCACAAACAGTAATATCTCCACATTGCAAGGTGCAATTCTGAAATTTTTTGCTTTTTCCTGCTAATCCTAGCATGATAAAGAAGATTCAAAGAGAGTGAGATGCCAGCTCCTTTCATTCAGTCAGTAGCTTCAAACATTTCTGGACGTTTTTCAATGGCAAAAATCAATGAATATTGTAAATGCACAAACAGTAATATCTCCACATTGCAAGGTGCAATTCTGAAATTTTTTGCTTTTTCCTGCTAATCCTAGCATGATAAAGAAGATTCAAAGAGAGTGAGATGCCAGCTCCTTTCATTCAGTCAGTAGCTTCAAACATTTCTGGACGTTTTTCAATGGCAAAAATCAATGAATATTGTAAATGCACAAACAGTAATATCTCCACATTGCAAGGTGCAATTCTGAAATTTTTTGCTTTTTCCTGCTAATCCTAGCATGATAAGATTCAAAGAGAGTGAGATGCCAGCTCCTTTCATTCAGTCAGTAGCTTCAAACATTTCTGGACGTTTTTCAATGGCAAAAATTAATGAATATTGTAAATGCACAAACAGTAATATCTCCACATTGCAAGGTGCAATTCTGAAATTTTTTGCTTTTTCCTGCTACTCCTAGCATGATAAGATTCAAAGAGAGTGAGATGCCAGCTCCTTTCATTCAGTCAGTAGCTTCAAACATTTCTGGACGTTTTTCAATGGCAAAAATCAATGAATATTGTAAATGCACAAACAGTAATATCTCCACATTGCAAGGTGCAATTCTGAAATTTTTTGCTTTTTCCTGCTAATCCTAGCATGATAAAGAAGATTCAAAGAGAGTGAGATGCCAGCTACTTTCATTCAGTCAGTAGCTTCAAACATTTCTGGACGTTTTTCAATGGCAAAAATCAATGAATATTGTAAATGCACAAACAGTAATATCTCCACATTGCAAGGTGCAATTCTGAAATTTTTTGCTTTTTCCTGCTAATCCTAGCATGATAAGATTCAAAGAGAGTGAGATGCCAGCTCCTTTCATTCAGTCAGTAGCTTCAAACATTTCTGGACGTTTTTCAATGGCAAAAATCAATGAATATTGTAAATGCACAAACAGTAATATCTCCACATTGCAAGGTGCAATTCTGAAATTTTTTGCTTTTTCCTGCTAATCCTAGCATGATAAAGAAGATTCAAAGAGAGTGAGATGCCAGCTCCTTTCATTCAGTCAGTAGCTTCAAACATTTCTGGTATATGAAAAACATGTTTTTCAATGGCAAAAATCAATGAATATTGTAAATGCACAAACAGTAATATCTCCACATTGCAAGGTGCAATTCTGAAATTTTTTGCTTTTTCCTGCTAATCCTAGCATGATAAAGAAGATTCAAAGAGAGTGAGATGCCAGCTCCTTTCATTCAGTCAGTAGCTTCAAACATTTCTGGACGTTTTTCAATGGCAAAAATCAATGAATATTGTAAATGCACAAACAGTAATATCTCCACATTGCAAGGTGCAATTCTGAAATTTTTTGCTTTTTCCTGTTAATCCTAGCATGATAAAGAAGATTCAAAGAGAGTGAGATGCCAGCTCCTTTCATTCAGTCAGTAGCTTCAAACATTTCTGGTATATGAAAAACATGTTTTTCAATGGCAAAAATCAATGAATATTGTAAATGCACAAACAGTAATATCTCCACATTGCAAGGTGCAATTCTGAAATTTTTTGCTTTTTCCTGCTAATCCTAGCATGATAAAGAAGATTCAAAGAGAGTGAGATGCCAGCTCCTTTCATTCAGTCAGTAGCTTCAAACATTTCTGGACGTTTTTCAATGGCAAAAATCAATGAATATTGTAAATGCACAAACAGTAATATCTCCACATTGCAAGGTGCAATTCTGAAATTTTTTGCTTTTTCCTGTTAATCCTAGCATGATAAAGAAGATTCAAAGAGAGTGAGATGCCAGCTCCTTTCATTCAGTCAGTAGCTTCAAACATTTCTGGTATATGAAAAACATGTTTTTCAATGGCAAAAATCAATGAATATTGTAAATGCACAAACAGTAATATCTCCACATTGCAAGGTGCAATTCTGAAATTTTTTGCTTTATCCTGCTAATCCTAGCATGATAAAGAAGATTCAAAGAGAGTGAGATGCCAGCTCCTTTCATTCAGTCAGTAGCTTCAAACATTTCTGGTATATGAAAAACATGTTTTTCAATGGCAAAAATCAATGAATATTGTAAATGCACAAACAGTAATATTTCCACATTGCAAGGTGCAATTCTGAAATTTTTTGCTTTTTCCTGCTAATCCTAGCATGATAAAGAAGATTCAAAGAGAGTGAGATGCCAGCTCCTTTCATTCAGTCAGTAGCTTCAAACATTTCTGGACGTTTTTCAATGGCAAAAATCAATGAATATTGTAAATGCACAAAAAGTAATATCTCCACATTGCAAGGTGCAATTCTGAAATTTTTTGCTTTTTCCTGTTAATCCTAGCATGATAAAGAAGATTCAAAGAGAGTGAGATGCCAGCTCCTTTCATTCAGTCAGTAGCTTCAAACATTTCTGGTATATGAATAACATGATGTTTTTCAATGGCAAAAATCAATGAATATTGTAAATGCACAAACAGTAATATCTCCACATTGCAAGGTGCAATTCTGAAATTTTTTGCTTTTTCCTGCTAATCCTAGCATGATAAAGAAGATTCAAAGAGAGTGAGATGCCAGCTCCTTTCATTCAGTCAGTAGCTTCAAACATTTCTGGACGTTTTTCAATGGCAAAAATCAATGAATATTGTAAATGCACAAACAGTAATATCTCCACATTGCAAGGTGCAATTCTGAAATTTTTTGCTTTTTCCTGCTAATCCTAGCATGATAAAGAAGATTCAAAGAGAGTGAGATGCCAGCTCCTTTCATTCAGTCAGTAGCTTCAAACATTTCTGGACGTTTTTCAATGGCAAAAATCAATGAATATTGTAAATGCACAAACAGTAATATCTCCACATTGCAAGGTGCAATTCTGAAATTTTTTGCTTTTTCCTGCTAATCCTAGCAGGATAAAGAAGATTCAAAGAGAGTGAGATGCCAGCTCCTTTCATTCAGTCAGTAGCTTCAAACATTTCGGGTATATGAAAAACATGTTTTTCAATGGCAAAAATCAATGAATATTGTAAATGAACAAACAGTAATATCTCCACATTGCAAGGTGCAATTCTGAAATTTTTTGATTTTTCCTGCTAATCCTAGCATGATAAAGAAGATTCAAAGAGAGTGAGATGCCAGCTCCTTTCATTCAGTCAGTAGCTTCAAACATTTCTGGTATATGAAAAACATGTTTTTCAATGGCAAAAATCAATGAATATTGTAAATGCACAAACAGTAATATCTCCACATTGCAAGGTGCAATTCTGAAATTTTTTGCTTTTTCCTGCTAATCCTAGAATGATAAAGAAGATTCAAAGAGAGTGAGATGCCAGCTCCTTTCATTCAGTCAGTAGCTTCAAACATTTCTGGTATATGAAAAACATGTTTTTCAATGGCAAAAATCAATGAATATTGTAAATGCACAAACAGTAATATTTCCACATTGCAAGGTGCAATTCTGAAATTTTTTGCTTTTTCCTGCTAATCCTAGCATGATAAAGAAGATTCAAAGAGAGTGAGATGCCAGCTCCTTTCATTCAGTCAGTAGCTTCAAACATTTCTGGACGTTTTTCAATGGCAAAAATCAATGAATATTGTAAATGCACAAAAAGTAATATCTCCACATTGCAAGGTGCAATTCTGAAATTTTTTGCTTTTTCCTGTTAATCCTAGCATGATAAAGAAGATTCAAAGAGAGTGAGATGCCAGCTCCTTTCATTCAGTCAGTAGCTTCAAACATTTCTGGTATATGAATAACATGATGTTTTTCAATGGCAAAAATCAATGAATATTGTAAATGCACAAACAGTAATATCTCCACATTGCAAGGTGCAATTCTGAAATTTTTTGCTTTTTCCTGCTAATCCTAGCATGATAAAGAAGATTCAAAGAGAGTGAGATGCCAGCTCCTTTCATTCAGTCAGTAGCTTCAAACATTTCTGGACGTTTTTCAATGGCAAAAATCAATGAATATTGTAAATGCACAAACAGTAATATCTCCACATTGCAAGGTGCAATTCTGAAATTTTTTTCTTTTTCCTGCTAATCCTAGCATGATAAAGAAGATTGAAAGAGAGTGAGATGCCAGCTCCTTTCATTCAGTCAGTAGCTTCAAACATTTCTGGACGTTTTTCAATGGCAAAAATCAATGAATATTGTAAATGCACAAACAGTAATATCTCCACATTGCAAGGTGCAATTCTGAAATTTTTTGCTTTTTCCTGCTAATCCTAGCAGGATAAAGAAGATTCAAAGAGAGTGAGATGCCAGCTCCTTTCATTCAGTCAGTAGCTTCAAACATTTCTGGTATATGAAAAACATGTTTTTCAATGGCAAAAATCAATGAATATTGTAAATGCACAAACAGTAATATCTCCACATTGCAAGGTGCAATTCTGAAATTTTTTGCTTTTTCCTGCTAATCCTAGCAGGATAAAGAAGATTCAAAGAGAGTGAGATGCCAGCTCCTTTCATTCAGTCAGTAGCTTCAAACATTTCGGGTATATGAAAAACGTTTTTCAATGGCTAAAATCAATGAATATTGTAAATGAACAAACAGTAATATCTCCACATTGCAAGGTGCAATTCTGAAATTTTTTGATTTTTCCTGCTAATCCTAGCATGATAAAGAAGATTCAAAGAGAGTGAGATGCCAGCTCCTTTCATTCAGTCAGTAGCTTCAAACATTTCTGGTATATGAAAAACATGTTTTTCAATGGCAAAAATCAATGAATATTGTAAATGCACAAACAGTAATATCTCCACATTGCAAGGTGCAATTCTGAAATTTTTTGCTTTTTCCTGCTAATCCTAGAATGATAAAGAAGATTCAAAGAGAGTGAGATGCCAGCTCCTTTCATTCAGTCAGTAGCTTCAAACATTTCTGGTATATGAAAAACATGTTTTTCAATGGCAAAAATCAATGAATATTGTAAATGCACAAACAGTAATATTTCCACATTGCAAGGTGCAATTCTGAAATTTTTTGCTTTTTCCTGCTAATCCTAGCATGATAAAGAAGATTCAAAGAGAGTGAGATGCCAGCTCCTTTCATTCAGTCAGTAGCTTCAAACATTTCTGGACGTTTTTCAATGGCAAAAATCAATGAATATTGTAAATGCACAAAAAGTAATATCTCCACATTGCAAGGTGCAATTCTGAAATTTTTTGCTTTTTCCTGTTAATCCTAGCATGATAAAGAAGATTCAAAGAGAGTGAGATGCCAGCTCCTTTCATTCAGTCAGTAGCTTCAAACATTTCTGGTATATGAATAACATGATGTTTTTCAATGGCAAAAATCAATGAATATTGTAAATGCACAAACAGTAATATCTCCACATTGCAAGGTGCAATTCTGAAATTTTTTGCTTTTTCCTGCTAATCCTAGCATGATAAAGAAGATTCAAAGAGAGTGAGATGCCAGCTCCTTTCATTCAGTCAGTAGCTTCAAGCATTTCTGGACGTTTTTCAATGGCAAAAATCAATGAATATTGTAAATGCACAAACAGTAATATCTCCACATTGCAAGGTGCAATTCTGAAATTTTTTGCTTTTTCCTGCTAATCCTAGCATGATAAAGAAGATTCAAAGAGAGTGAGATGCCAGCTCCTTTCATTCAGTCAGTAGCTTCAAACATTTCTGGACGTTTTTCAATGGCAAAAATCAATGAATATTGTAAATGCACAAACAGTAATATCTCCACATTGCAAGGTGCAATTCTGAAATTTTTTGCTTTTTCCTGCTAATCCTAGCATGATAAAGAAGATTCAAAGAGAGTGAGATGCCAGCTCCTTTCATTCAGTCAGTAGCTTCAAACATTTCTGGTATATGAAAAACATGTTTTTCAATGGCAAAAATCAATGAATATTGTAAATGCACAAACAGTAATATTTCCACATTGCAAGGTGCAATTCTGAAATTTTTTGCTTTTTCCTGCTAATCCTAGCATGATAAAGAAGATTCAAAGAGAGTGAGATGCCAGCTCCTTTCATTCAGTCAGTAGCTTCAAACATTTCTGGACGTTTTTCAATGGCAAAAATCAATGAATATTGTAAATGCACAAAAAGTAATATCTCCACATTGCAAGGTGCAATTCTGAAATTTTTTGCTTTTTCCTGTTAATCCTAGCATGATAAAGAAGATTCAAAGAGAGTGAGATGCCAGCTCCTTTCATTCAGTCAGTAGCTTCAAACATTTCTGGTATATGAATAACATGATGTTTTTCAATGGCAAAAATCAATGAATATTGTAAATGCACAAACAGTAATATCTCCACATTGCAAGGTGCAATTCTGAAATTTTTTGCTTTTTCCTGCTAATCCTAGCATGATAAAGAAGATTCAAAGAGAGTGAGATGCCAGCTCCTTTCATTCAGTCAGTAGCTTCAAACATTTCTGGACGTTTTTCAATGGCAAAAATCAATGAATATTGTAAATGCACAAACAGTAATATCTCCACATTGCAAGGTGCAATTCTGAAATTTTTTGCTTTTTCCTGCTAATCCTAGCAGGATAAAGAAGATTCAAAGAGAGTGAGATGCCAGCTCCTTTCATTCAGTCAGTAGCTTCAAACATTTCTGGTATATGAAAAACATGTTTTTCAATGGCAAAAATCAATGAATATTGTAAATGCACAAACAGTAATATCTCCACATTGCAAGGTGCAATTCTGAAATTATTTGCTTTTTCCTGCTAATCCTAGCATGATAAAGAAGATTCAAAGAGAGTGAGATGCCAGCTCCTTTCATTCAGTCAGTAGCTTCAAACATTTCTGATATATGAAAAACATGTTTTTCAATGGCAAAAATCAATGAATATTGTAAATGCACAAACAGTAATATCTCCACATTGCAAGGTGCAATTCTGAAATTTTTTGCTTTTTCCTGCTAATCCTAGCATGATAAAGAAGATTCAAAGAGAGTGAGATGCCAGCTCCTTTCATTCAGTCAGTAGCTTCAAACATTTCTGGACGTTTTTCAATGGCAAAAATCAATGAATATTGTAAATGCACAAACAGTAATATCTCCACATTGCAAGGTGCAATTCTGAAATTTTTTGCTTTTTCCTGTTAATCCTAGCATGATAAAGAAGATTCAAAGAGAGTGAGATGCCAGCTCCTTTCATTCAGTCAGTAGCTTCAAACATTTCTGGTATATGAAAAACATGTTTTTCAATGGCAAAAATCAATGAATATTGTAAATGCACAAACAGTAATATCTCCACATTGCAAGGTGCAATTCTGAAATTTTTTGCTTTTTCCTGCTAATCCTAGCATGATAAAGAAGATTCAAAGAGAGTGAGATGCCAGCTCCTTTCATTCAGTCAGTAGCTTCAAACATTTCTGGACGTTTTTCAATGGCAAAAATCAATGAATATTGTAAATGCACAAACAGTAATATCTCCACATTGCAAGGTTCAATTCTGAAATTTTTTGCTTTTTCCTGTTAATCCTAGCATGATAAAGAAGATTCAAAGAGAGTGAGATGCCAGCTCCTTTCATTCAGTCAGTAGCTTCAAACATTTCTGGTATGTGAATAACATGATGTTTTTCAATGGCAAAAATCAATGAATATTGTAAATGCACAAACAGTAATATCTCCACATTGCAAGGTGCAATTCTGAAATTTTTTGCTTTTTCCTGCTAATCCTAGCATGATAAAGAAGATTCAAAGAGAGTGAGATGCCAGCTCCTTTCATTCAGTCAGTAGCTTCAAACATTTCTGGACGTTTTTCAATGGCAAAAATCAATGAATATTGTAAATGCACAAAAAGTAATATCTCCACATGGCAAGGTGCAATTCTGAAATTTTTTGCTTTTTCCTGTTAATCCTAGCATGATAAAGAAGATTCAAAGAGAGTGAGATGCCAGCTCCTTTCATTCAGTCAGTAGCTTCAAACATTTTTGGTATATGAATAACATGATGTTTTTCAATGGCAAAAATCAATGAATATTGTAAATGCACAAACAGTAATATCTCCACATTGCAAGGTGCAATTCTGAAATTTTTTTCTTTTTCCTGCTAATCCTAGCATGATAAAGAAGATTCAAAGAGAGTGAGATGCCAGCTCCTTTCATTCAGTCAGTAGCTTCAAACATTTCTGGACGTTTTTCAATGGCAAAAATCAATGAATATTGTAAATGCACAAACAGTAATATCTCCACATTGCAAGGTGCAATTCTGAAATTTTTTGCTTTTTCCTGCTAATCCTAGCAGGATAAAGAAGATTCAAAGAGAGTGAGATGCCAGCTCCTTTCATTCAGTCAGTAGCTTCAAACATTTCTGGTATATGAAAAACATGTTTTTCAATGGCAAAAATCAATGAATATTGTAAATGCACAAACAGTAATATCTCCACATTGCAAGGTGCAATTCTGAAATTTTTTGCTTTTTCCTGCTAATCCTAGCATGATAAAGAAGATTCAAAGAGAGTGAGATGCCAGCTCCTTTCATTCAGTCAGTAGCTTCAAACATTTCTGGTATATGAAAAACATGTTTTTCAATGGCAAAAATCAATGAATATTGTAAATGCACAAACAGTAATATCTCCACATTGCAAGGTGCAATTCTGAAATTTTTTGCTTTTTCCTGCTAATCCTAGCAGGATAAAGAAGATTCAAAGAGAGTAAGATGCCAGCTCCTTTCATTCAGTCAGTAGCTTCAAACATTTCTGGTATATGAAAAACATGTTTTTCAATGGCAAAAATCAATGAATATTGTAAATGCACAAACAGTAATATCTCCACATTGCAAGGTGCAATTCTGAAATTTTTTGCTTTTTCCTGCTAATCCTAGCATGATAAAGAAGATTCAAAGAGAGTGAGATGCCAGCTCCTTTCATTCAGTCAGTAGCTTCAAACATTTCTGGACGTTTTTCAATGGCAAAAATCAATGAATATTGTAAATGCACAAACAGTAATATCTCCACATTGCAAGGTGCAATTCTGAAATTTTTTGCTTTTTCCTGCTAATCCTAGCAGGATAAAGAAGATTCAAAGAGAGTGAGATGCCAGCTCCTTTCATTCAGTCAGTAGCTTCAAACATTTCTGGTATATGAAAAACATGTTTTTCAATGGCAAAAATCAATGAATATTGTAAATGCACAAACAGTAATATCTCCACATTGCAAGGTGCAATTCTGAAATTATTTGCTTTTTCCTGCTAATCCTAGCATGATAAAGAAGATTCAAAGAGAGTGAGATGCCAGCTCCTTTCATTCAGTCAGTAGCTTCAAACATTTCTGATATATGAAAAACATGTTTTTCAATGGCAAAAATCAATGAATATTGTAAATGCACAAACAGTAATATCTCCACATTGCAAGGTGCAATTCTGAAATTTTTTGCTTTTTCCTGCTAATCCTAGCATGATAAAGAAGATTCAAAGAGAGTGAGATGCCAGCTCCTTTCATTCAGTCAGTAGCTTCAAACATTTCTGGACGTTTTTCAATGGCAAAAATCAATGAATATTGTAAATGCACAAACAGTAATATCTCCACATTGCAAGGGGCAATTCTGAAATTTTTTGCTTTTTCCTGTTAATCCTAGCATGATAAAGAAGATTCAAAGAGAGTGAGATGCCAGCTCCTTTCATTCAGTCAGTAGCTTCAAACATTTCTGGTATATGAAAAACATGTTTTTCAATGGCAAAAATCAATGAATATTGTAAATGCACAAACAGTAATATCTCCACATTGCAAGGTGCAATTCTGAAATTTTTTGCTTTTTCCTGCTAATCCTAGCATGATAAAGAAGATTCAAAGAGAGTGAGATGCCAGCTCCTTTCATTCAGTCAGTAGCTTCAAACATTTCTGGACGTTTTTCAATGGCAAAAATCAATGAATATTGTAAATGCACAAACAGTAATATCTCCACATTGCAAGGTTCAATTCTGAAATTTTTTGCTTTTTCCTGTTAATCCTAGCATGATAAAGAAGATTCAAAGAGAGTGAGATGCCAGCTCCTTTCATTCAGTCAGTAGCTTCAAACATTTCTGGTATGTGAATAACATGATGTTTTTCAATGGCAAAAATCAATGAATATTGTAAATGCACAAACAGTAATATCTCCACATTGCAAGGTGCAATTCTGAAATTTTTTGCTTTTTCCTGCTAATCCTAGCATGATAAAGAAGATTCAAAGAGAGTGAGATGCCAGCTCCTTTCATTCAGTCAGTAGCTTCAAACATTTCTGGACGTTTTTCAATGGCAAAAATCAATGAATATTGTAAATGCACAAAAAGTAATATCTCCACATTGCAAGGTGCAATTCTGAAATTTTTTGCTTTTTCCTGTTAATCCTAGCATGATAAAGAAGATTCAAAGAGAGTGAGATGCCAGCTCCTTTCATTCAGTCAGTAGCTTCAAACATTTCTGGTATATGAATAACATGATGTTTTTCAATGGCAAAAATCAATGAATATTGTAAATGCACAAACAGTAATATCTCCACATTGCAAGGTGCAATTCTGAAATTTTTTTCTTTTTCCTGCTAATCCTAGCATGATAAAGAAGATTCAAAGAGAGTGAGATGCCAGCTCCTTTCATTCAGTCAGTAGCTTCAACCATTTCTGGACGTTTTTCAATGGCAAAAATCAATGAATATTGTAAATGCACAAACAGTAATATCTCCACATTGCAAGGTGCAATTCTGAAATTTTTTGCTTTTTCCTGCTAATCCTAGCAGGATAAAGAAGATTCAAAGAGAGTGAGATGCCAGCTCCTTTCATTCAGTCAGTAGCTTCAAACATTTCTGGTATATGAAAAACATGTTTTTCAATGGCAAAAATCAATGAATATTGTAAATGCACAAACAGTAATATCTCCACATTGCAAGGTGCAATTCTGAAATTTTTTGCTTTTTCCTGCTAATCCTAGCATGATAAAGAAGATTCAAAGAGAGTGAGATGCCAGCTCCTTTCATTCAGTCAGTAGCTTCAAACATTTCTGGTATATGAAAAACATGTTTTTCAATGGCAAAAATCAATGAATATTGTAAATGCACAAACAGTAATATCTCCACATTGCAAGGTGCAATTCTGAAATTTTTTGCTTTTTCCTGCTAATCCTAGCATGATAAAGAAGATTCAAAGAGAGTGAGATGCCAGCTCCTTTCATTCAGTCAGTAGCTTCAAACATTTCTGGACGTTTTTCAATGGCAAAAATCAATGAATATTGTAAATGCACAAACAGTAATATCTCCACATTGCAAGGTGCAATTCTGAAATTTTTTGCTTTTTCCTGTTAATCCTAGCATGATAAAGAAGATTCAAAGAGAGTGAGATGCCAGCTCCTTTCATTCAGTCAGTAGCTTCAAACATTTCTGGTATATGAAAAACATGTTTTTCAATGGCAAAAATCAATGAATATTGTAAATGCACAAACAGTAATATCTCCACATTGCAAGGTGCAATTCTGAAATTTTTTGCTTTTTCCTGCTAATCCTAGCATGATAAAGAAGATTCAAAGAGAGTGAGATGCCAGCTCCTTTCATTCAGTCAGTAGCTTCAAACATTTCTGGACGTTTTTCAATGGCAAAAATCAATGAATATTGTAAATGCACAAACAGTAATATCTCCACATTGCAAGGTGCAATTCTGAAATTTTTTGCTTTTTCCTGTTAATCCTAGCATGATAGAGAAGATTCAAAGAGAGTGAGATGCCAGCTCCTTTCATTCAGTCAGTAGCTTCAAACATTTCTGGTATATGAAAAACATGTTTTTCAATGGCAAAAATCAATGAATATTGTAAATGCACAAACAGTAATATTTCCACATTGCAAGGTGCAATTCTGAAATTTTTTGCTTTTTCCTGCTAATCCTAGCATGATAAAGAAGATTCAAAGAGAGTGAGATGCCAGCTCCTTTCATTCAGTCAGTAGCTTCAAACATTTCTGGACGTTTTTCAATGGCAAAAATCAATGAATATTGTAAATGCACAAAAAGTAATATCTCCACATTGCAAGGTGCAATTCTGAAATTTTTTGCTTTTTCCTGTTAATCCTAGCATGATAAAGAAGATTCAAAGAGAGTGAGATGCCAGCTCCTTTCATTCAGTCAGTAGCTTCAAACATTTCTGGTATGTGAATAACATGATGTTTTTCAATGGCAAAAATCAATGAATATTGTAAATGCACAAACAGTAATATCTCCACATTGCAAGGTGCAATTCTGAAATTTTTTGCTTTTTCCTGCTAATCCTAGCATGATAAAGAAGATTCAAAGAGAGTGAGATGCCAGCTCCTTTCATTCAGTCAGTAGCTTCAAACATTTCTGGACGTTTTTTCAATGGCAAAAATCAATGAATATTGTAAATGCCCAAACAGTAATATCTCCACATTGCAAGGTGCAATTCTGAAATTTTTTGCTTTTTCCTGCTAATCCTAGCATGATAAAGAAGATTCAAAGAGAGTGAGATGCCAGCTCCTTTCATTCAGTCAGTAGCTTCAACCATTTCTGGACGTTTTTCAATGGCAAAAATCAATGAATATTGTAAATGCACAAACAGTAATATCTCCACATTGCAAGGTGCAATTCTGAAATTTTTTGCTTTTTCCTGCTAATGCTAGCAGGATAAAGAAGATTCAAAGAGAGTGAGATGCCAGCTCCTTTCATTCAGTCAGTAGCTTCAAACATTTCTGGTATATGAAAAACATGTTTTTCAATGGCAAAAATCAATGAATATTGTAAATGCACAAACAGTAATATCTCCACATTGCAAGGTGCAATTCTGAAATTTTTTGCTTTTTCCTGCTAATCCTAGCATGATAAAGAAGATTCAAAGAGAGTGAGATGCCAGCTCCTTTCATTCAGTCAGTAGCTTCAAACATTTCTGGTATATGAAAAACATGTTTTTCAATGGCAAAAATCAATGAATATTGTAAATGCACAAACAGTAATATTTCCACATTGCAAGGTGCAATTCTGAAATTTTTTGCTTTTTCCTGCTAATCCTAGCATGATAAAGAAGATTCAAAGAGAGTGAGATGCCAAGCTCCTTTCATTCAGTCAGTAGCTTCAAACATTTCTGGACGTTTTTCAATGGCAAAAATCAATGAATATTGTAAATGCACAAAAAGTAATATCTCCACATTGCAAGGTGCAATTCTGAAATTTTTTGCTTTTTCCTGTTAATCCTAGCATGATAAAGAAGATTCAAAGAGAGTGAGATGCCAGCTCCTTTCATTCAGTCAGTAGCTTCAAACATTTCTGGTATATGAATAACATGATGTTTTTCAATGGCAAAAATCAATGAATATTGTAAATGCACAAACAGTAATATCTCCACATTGCAAGGTGCAATTCTGAAATTTTTTGCTTTTTCCTGCTAATCCTAGCATGATAAAGAAGATTCAAAGAGAGTGAGATGCCAGCTCCTTTCATTCAGTCAGTAGCTTCAAACATTTCTGGACGTTTTTCAATGGCAAAAATCAATGAATATTGTAAATGCACAAACAGTAATATCTCCACATTGCAAGGTGCAATTCTGAAATTTTTTGCTTTTTCCTGCTAATCCAAGCAGGATAAAGAAGATTCAAAGAGAGTGAGATGCCAGCTCCTTTCATTCAGTCAGTAGCTTCAAACATTTCTGGTATATGAAAAACATGTTTTTCAATGGCAAAAATCAATGAATATTGTAAATGCACAAACAGTAATATCTCCACATTGCAAGGTGCAATTCTGAAATTTTTTGCTTTTTCCTGCTAATCCTAGCATGATAAAGAAGATTCAAACAGAGTGAGATGCCAGCTCCTTTCATTCAGTCAGTAGCTTCAAACATTTCTGGTATATGAATAACATGATGTTTTTCAATGGCAAAAATCAATGAATATTGTAAATGCACAAACAGTAATATCTCCACATTGCAAGGTGCAATTCTGAAATTTTTTGCTTTTTCCTGCTAATCCTAGCATGATAAAGAAGATTCAAAGAGAGTGAGATGCCAGCTCCTTTCATTCAGTCAGTAGCTTCAAACATTTCTGGACGTTTTTCAATGGCAAAAATCAATGAATATTGTAAATGCACAAACAGTAATATCTCCACATTGCAAGGTGCAATTCTGAAATTTTTTGCTTTTTCCTGCTAATCCAAGCAGGATAAAGAAGATTCAAAGAGAGTGAGATGCCAGCTCCTTTCATTCAGTCAGTAGCTTCAAACATTTCTGGTATATGAAAAACATGTTTTTCAATGGCAAAAATCAATGAATATTGTAAATGCACAAACAGTAATATCTCCACATTGCAAGGTGCATTTCTGAAATTTTTTGCTTTTTCCTGCTAATCCTAGCATGATAAAGAAGATTCAAAGAGAGTGAGATGCCAGCTCCTTTCATTCAGTCAGTAGCTTCAAACATTTCTGGTATATGAAAAACATGTTTTTCAATGGCAAAAATCAATGAATATTGTAAATGCACAAACAGTAATATCTCCACATTGCAAGGTGCAATTCTGAAATTTTTTGCTTTTTCCTGCTAATCCTAGCATGATAAAGAAGATTCAAAGAGAGTGAGATGCCAGCTCCTTTCATTCAGTCAGTAGCTTCAAACATTTCTGGACGTTTTTCAATGGCAAAAATCAATGAATATTGTAAATGCACAAACAGTAATATCTCCACATTGCAAGGTGCAATTCTGAAATTTTTTGCTTTTTCCTGTTAATCCTAGCATGATAAAGAAGATTCAAAGAGAGTGAGATGCCAGCTCCTTTCATTCAGTCAGTAGCTTCAAACATTTCTGGTATATGAAAAACATGTTTTTCAATGGCAAAAATCAATGAATATTGTAAATGCACAAACAGTAATATCTCCACATTGCAAGGTGCAATTCTGAAATTTTTTGCTTTTTCCTGCTAATCCTAGCATGATAAAGAAGATTCAAAGAGAGTGAGATGCCATGGCGCTCCTTTCATTCAGTCAGTAGCTTCAAACATTTCTGGACGTTTTTCAATGGCAAAAATCAATGAATATTGTAAATGCACAAACAGTAATATCTCCACATTGCAAGGTGCAATTCTGAAATTTTTTGCTTTTTCCTGTTAATCCTAGCATGATAAAGAAGATTCAAAGAGAGTGAGATGCCAGCTCCTTTCATTCAGTCAGTAGCTTCAAACATTTCTGGTATATGAAAAACATGTTTTTCAATGGCAAAAATCAATGAATATTGTAAATGCACAAACAGTAATATCTCCACATTGCAAGGTGCAATTCTGAAATTTTTTGCTTTTTCCTGCTAATCCTAGCATGATAAAGAAGATTCAAAGAGATTGAGATGCCAGCTCCTTTCATTCAGTCAGTAGCTTCAAACATTTCTGGTATATGAAAAACATGTTTTTCAATGGCAAAAATCAATGAATATTGTAAATGCACAAACAGTAATATTTCCACATTGCAAGGTGCAATTCTGAAATTTTTTGCTTTTTCCTGCTAATCCTAGCATGATAAAGAAGATTCAAAGAGAGTGAGATGCCAGCTCCTTTCATTCAGTCAGTAGCTTCAAACATTTCTGGACGTTTTTCAATGGCAAAAATCAATGAATATTGTAAATGCACAAAAAGTAATATCTCCACATTGCAAGGTGCAATTCTGAAATTTTTTGCTTTTTCCTGTTAATCCTAGCATGATAAAGAAGATTCAAAGAGAGTGAGATGCCAGCTCCTTTCATTCAGTCAGTAGCTTCAAACATTTCTGGTATATGAATAACATGATGTTTTTCAATGGCAAAAAGCAATGAATATTGTAAATGCACAAACAGTAATATCTCCACATTGCAAGGTGCAATTCTGAAATTTTTTGCTTTTTCCTGCTAATCCTAGCATGATAAAGAAGATTCAAAGAGTGAGATGCCAGCTCCTTTCATTCAGTCAGTAGCTTCAAACATTTCTGGACGTTTTTCAATGGCAAAAATCAATGAATATTGTAAATGCACAAACAGTAATATCTCCACATTGCAAGGTGCAATTCTGAAATTTTTTGCTTTTTCCTGCTAATCCTAGCATGATAAAGAAGATTCAAAGAGAGTGAGATGCCAGCTCCTTTCATTCAGTCAGTAGCTTCAAACATTTCTGGACGTTTTTCAATGGCAAAAATCAATGAATATTGTAAATGCACAAACAGTAATATCTCCACATTGCAAGGTGCAATTCTGAAATTTTTTGCTTTTTCCTGCTAATCCTAGCAGGATAAAGAAGATTCAAAGAGAGTGAGATGCCAGCTCCTTTCATTCAGTCAGTAGCTTCAAACATTTCTGGTATATGAAAAACATGTTTTTCAATGGCAAAAATCAATGAATATTGTAAATGCACAAACAGTAATATCTCCACATTGCAAGGTGCAATTCTGAAATTTTTTGCTTTTTCCTGCTAATCCTAGCATGATAAAGAAGATTCAAAGAGAGTGAGATGCCAGCTCCTTTCATTCAGTCAGTAGCTTCAAACATTTCTGGACGTTTTTCAATGGCAAAAATCAATGAATATTGTAAATGCACAAACAGTAATATCTCCACATTGCAAGGTGCAATTCTGAAATTTTTTGCTTTTTCCTGCTAATCCTAGCAGGATAAAGAAGATTCAAAGAGAGTGAGATGCCAGCTCCTTTCATTCAGTCAGTAGCTTCAAACATTTCTGGTATATGAAAAACATGTTTTTCAATGGCAAAAATCAATGAATATTGTAAATGCACAAACAGTAATATCTCCACATTGCAAGGTGCAATTCTGAAATTTTTTGCTTTTTCCTGCTAATCCTAGCATGATAAAGAAGATTCAAAGAGAGTGAGATGCCAGCTCCTTTCATTCAGTCAGTAGCTTCAAACATTTCTGGACGTTTTTCAATGGCAAAAATCAATGAATATTGTAAATGCACAAACAGTAATATCTCCACATTGCAAGGTTCAATTCTGAAATTTTTTGCTTTTTCCTGTTAATCCTAGCATGATAAAGAAGATTCAAAGAGAGTGAGATGCCAGCTGCTTTCATTCAGTCAGTAGCTTCAAACATTTCTGGTATGTGAATAACATGATGTTTTTCAATGGCAAAAATCAATGAATATTGTAAATGCACAAACAGTAATATCTCCACATTGCAAGGTGCAATTCTGAAATTTTTTGCTTTTTCCTGCTAATCCTAGCATGATAAAGAAGATTCAAAGAGAGTGAGATGCCAGCTCCTTTCATTCAGTCAGTAGCTTCAAACATTTCTGGACGTTTTTCAATGGCAAAAATCAATGAATATTGTAAATGCACAAAAAGTAATATCTCCACATTGCAAGGTGCAATTCTGAAATTTTTTGCTTTTTCCTGTTAATCCTAGCATGATAAAGAAGATTCAAAGAGAGTGAGATGCCAGCTCCTTTCATTCAGTCAGTAGCTTCAAACATTTCTGGTATATGAATAACATGATGTTTTTCAATGGCAAAAATCAATGAATATTGTAAATGCACAAACAGTAATATCTCCACATTGCAAGGTGCAATTCTGAAATTTTTTTCTTTTTCCTGCTAATCCTAGCATGATAAAGAAGATTCAAAGAGAGTGAGATGCCAGCTCCTTTCATTCAGTCAGTAGCTTCAAACATTTCTGGACGTTTTTCAATGGCAAAAATCAATGAATATTGTAAATGCACAAACAGTAATATCTCCACATTGCAAGGTGCAATTCTGAAATTTTTTGCTTTTTCCTGCTAATCCTAGCAGGATAAAGAAGATTCAAAGAGAGTGAGATGCCAGCTCCTTTCATTCAGTCAGTAGCTTCAAACATTTCTGGTATATGAAAAACATGTTTTTCAATGGCAAAAATCAATGAATATTGTAAATGCACAAACAGTAATATCTCCACATTGCAAGGTGCAATTCTGAAATTTTTTGCTTTTTCCTGCTAATCCTAGCATGATAAAGAAGATTCAAAGAGAGTGAGATGCCAGCTCCTTTCATTCAGTCAGTAGCTTCAAACATTTCTGGTATATGAAAAACATGTTTTTCAATGGCAAAAATCAATGAATATTGTAAATGCACAAACAGTAATATCTCCACATTGCAAGGTGCAATTCTGAAATTTTTTGCTTTTTCCTGCTAATCCTAGCATGATAAAGAAGATTCAAAGAGAGTGAGATGCCAGCTCCTTTCATTCAGTCAGTAGCTTCAAACATTTCTGGACGTTTTTCAATGGCAAAAATCAATGAATATTGTAAATGCACAAACAGTAATATCTCCACATTGCAAGGTGCAATTCTGAAATTTTTTGCTTTTTCCTGTTAATCCTAGCATGATAAAGAAGATTCAAAGAGAGTGAGATGCCAGCTCCTTTCATTCAGTCAGTAGCTTCAAACATTTCTGGTATATGAAAAACATGTTTTTCAATGGCAAAAATCAATGAATATTGTAAATGCACAAACAGTAATATCTCCACATTGCAAGGTGCAATTCTGAAATTTTTTGCTTTTTCCTGTTAATCCTAGCATGATAGAGAAGATTCAAAGAGAGTGAGATGCCAGCTCCTTTCATTCAGTCAGTAGCTTCAAACATTTCTGGTATATGAAAAACATGTTTTTCAATGGCAAAAATCAATGAATATTGTAAATGCACAAACAGTAATATTTCCACATTGCAAGGTGCAATTCTGAAATTTTTTGCTTTTTCCTGCTAATCCTAGCATGATAAAGAAGATTCAAAGAGAGTGAGATGCCAGCTCCTTTCATTCAGTCAGTAGCTTCAAACATTTCTGGACGTTTTTCAATGGCAAAAATCAATGAATATTGTAAATGCACAAAAAGTAATATCTCCACATTGCAAGGTGCAATTCTGAAATTTTTTGCTTTTTCCTGTTAATCCTAGCATGATAAAGAAGATTCAAAGAGAGTGAGATGCCAGCTCCTTTCATTCAGTCAGTAGCTTCAAACATTTCTGGTATGTGAATAACATGATGTTTTTCAATGGCAAAAATCAATGAATATTGTAAATGCACAAACAGTAATATCTCCACATTGCAAGGTGCAATTCTGAAATTTTTTGCTTTTTCCTGCTAATCCTAGCATGATAAAGAAGATTCAAAGAGAGTGAGATGCCAGCTCCTTTCATTCAGTCAGTAGCTTCAAACATTTCTGGACGTTTTTTCAATGGCAAAAATCAATGAATATTGTAAATGCACAAACAGTAATATCTCCACATTGCAAGGTGCAATTCTGAAATTTTTTGCTTTTTCCTGCTAATCCTAGCATGATAAAGAAGATTCAAAGAGAGTGAGATGCCAGCTCCTTTCATTCAGTCAGTAGCTTCAACCATTTCTGGACGTTTTTCAATGGCAAAAATCAATGAATATTGTAAATGCACAAACAGTAATATCTCCACATTGCAAGGTGCAATTCTGAAATTTTTTGCTTTTTCCTGCTAATGCTAGCAGGATAAAGAAGATTCAAAGAGAGTGAGATGCCAGCTCCTTTCATTCAGTCAGTAGCTTCAAACATTTCTGGTATATGAAAAACATGTTTTTCAATGGCAAAAATCAATGAATATTGTAAATGCACAAACAGTAATATCTCCACATTGCAAGGTGCAATTCTGAAATTTTTTGCTTTTTCCTGCTAATCCTAGCATGATAAAGAAGATTCAAAGAGAGTGAGATGCCAGCTCCTTTCATTCAGTCAGTAGCTTCAAACATTTCTGGTATATGAAAAACATGTTTTTCAATGGCAAAAATCAATGAATATTGTAAATGCACAAACAGTAATATTTCCACATTGCAAGGTGCAATTCTGAAATTTTTTGCTTTTTCCTGCTAATCCTAGCATGATAAAGAAGATTCAAAGAGAGTGAGATGCCAAGCTCCTTTCATTCAGTCAGTAGCTTCAAACATTTCTGGACGTTTTTCAATGGCAAAAATCAATGAATATTGTAAATGCACAAAAAGTAATATCTCCACATTGCAAGGTGCAATTCTGAAATTTTTTGCTTTTTCCTGTTAATCCTAGCATGATAAAGAAGATTCAAAGAGAGTGAGATGCCAGCTCCTTTCATTCAGTCAGTAGCTTCAAACATTTCTGGTATATGAATAACATGATGTTTTTCAATGGCAAAAATCAATGAATATTGTAAATGCACAAACAGTAATATCTCCACATTGCAAGGTGCAATTCTGAAATTTTTTGCTTTTTCCTGCTAATCCTAGCATGATAAAGAAGATTCAAAGAGAGTGAGATGCCAGCTCCTTTCATTCAGTCAGTAGCTTCAAACATTTCTGGACGTTTTTCAATGGCAAAAATCAATGAATATTGTAAATGCACAAACAGTAATATCTCCACATTGCAAGGTGCAATTCTGAAATTTTTTGCTTTTTCCTGCTAATCCAAGCAGGATAAAGAAGATTCAAAGAGAGTGAGATGCCAGCTCCTTTCATTCAGTCAGTAGCTTCAAACATTTCTGGTATATGAAAAACATGTTTTTCAATGGCAAAAATCAATGAATATTGTAAATGCACAAACAGTAATATCTCCACATTGCAAGGTGCAATTCTGAAATTTTTTGCTTTTTCCTGCTAATCCTAGCATGATAAAGAAGATTCAAACAGAGTGAGATGCCAGCTCCTTTCATTCAGTCAGTAGCTTCAAACATTTCTGGTATATGAATAACATGATGTTTTTCAATGGCAAAAATCAATGAATATTGTAAATGCACAAACAGTAATATCTCCACATTGCAAGGTGCAATTCTGAAATTTTTTGCTTTTTCCTGCTAATCCTAGCATGATAAAGAAGATTCAAAGAGAGTGAGATGCCAGCTCCTTTCATTCAGTCAGTAGCTTCAAACATTTCTGGACGTTTTTCAATGGCAAAAATCAATGAATATTGTAAATGCACAAACAGTAATATCTCCACATTGCAAGGTGCAATTCTGAAATTTTTTGCTTTTTCCTGCTAATCCAAGCAGGATAAAGAAGATTTAAAGAGAGTGAGATGCCAGCTCCTTTCATTCAGTCAGTAGCTTCAAACATTTCTGGTATATGAAAAACATGTTTTTCAATGGCAAAAATCAATGAATATTGTAAATGCACAAACAGTAATATCTCCACATTGCAAGGTGCAATTCTGAAATTTTTTGCTTTTTCCTGCTAATCCTAGCATGATAAAGAAGATTCAAAGAGAGTGAGATGCCAGCTCCTTTCATTCAGTCAGTAGCTTCAAACATTTCTGGTATATGAAAAACATGTTTTTCAATGGCAAAAATCAATGAATATTGTAAATGCACAAACAGTAATATCTCCACATTGCAAGGTGCAATTCTGAAATTTTTTGCTTTTTCCTGCTAATCCTAGCATGATAAAGAAGATTCAAAGAGAGTGAGATGCCAGCTCCTTTCATTCAGTCAGTAGCTTCAAACATTTCTGGACGTTTTTCAATGGCAAAAATCAATGAATATTGTAAATGCACAAACAGTAATATCTCCACATTGCAAGGTGCAATTCTGAAATTTTTTGCTTTTTCCTGTTAATCCTAGCATGATAAAGAAGATTCAAAGAGAGTGAGATGCCAGCTCCTTTCATTCAGTCAGTAGCTTCAAACATTTCTGGTATATGAAAAACATGTTTTTCAATGGCAAAAATCAATGAATATTGTAAATGCACAAACAGTAATATCTCCACATTGCAAGGTGCAATTCTGAAATTTTTTGCTTTTTCCTGCTAATCCTAGCATGATAAAGAAGATTCAAAGAGAGTGAGATGCCATGGCGCTCCTTTCATTCAGTCAGTAGCTTCAAACATTTCTGGACGTTTTTCAATGGCAAAAATCAATGAATATTGTAAATGCACAAACAGTAATATCTCCACATTGCAAGGTGCAATTCTGAAATTTTTTGCTTTTTCCTGTTAATCCTAGCATGATAAAGAAGATTCAAAGAGAGTGAGATGCCAGCTCCTTTCATTCAGTCAGTAGCTTCAAACATTTCTGGTATATGAAAAACATGTTTTTCAATGGCAAAAATCAATGAATATTGTAAATGCACAAACAGTAATATCTCCACATTGCAAGGTGCAATTCTGAAATTTTTTGCTTTTTCCTGCTAATCCTAGCATGATAAAGAAGATTCAAAGAGATTGAGATGCCAGCTCCTTTCATTCAGTCAGTAGCTTCAAACATTTCTGGTATATGAAAAACATGTTTTTCAATGGCAAAAATCAATGAATATTGTAAATGCACAAACAGTAATATTTCCACATTGCAAGGTGCAATTCTGAAATTTTTTGCTTTTTCCTGCTAATCCTAGCATGATAAAGAAGATTCAAAGAGAGTGAGATGCCAGCTCCTTTCATTCAGTCAGTAGCTTCAAACATTTCTGGACGTTTTTCAATGGCAAAAATCAATGAATATTGTAAATGCACAAAAAGTAATATCTCCACATTGCAAGGTGCAATTCTGAAATTTTTTGCTTTTTCCTGTTAATCCTAGCATGATAAAGAAGATTCAAAGAGAGTGAGATGCCAGCTCCTTTCATTCAGTCAGTAGCTTCAAACATTTCTGGTATATGAATAACATGATGTTTTTCAATGGCAAAAAGCAATGAATATTGTAAATGCACAAACAGTAATATCTCCACATTGCAAGGTGCAATTCTGAAATTTTTTGCTTTTTCCTGCTAATCCTAGCATGATAAAGAAGATTCAAAGAGTGAGATGCCAGCTCCTTTCATTCAGTCAGTAGCTTCAAACATTTCTGGACGTTTTTCAATGGCAAAAATCAATGAATATTGTAAATGCACAAACAGTAATATCTCCACATTGCAAGGTGCAATTCTGAAATTTTTTGCTTTTTCCTGCTAATCCTAGCATGATAAAGAAGATTCAAAGAGAGTGAGATGCCAGCTCCTTTCATTCAGTCAGTAGCTTCAAACATTTCTGGACGTTTTTCAATGGCAAAAATCAATGAATATTGTAAATGCACAAACAGTAATATCTCCACATTGCAAGGTGCAATTCTGAAATTTTTTGCTTTTTCCTGCTAATCCTAGCAGGATAAAGAAGATTCAAAGAGAGTGAGATGCCAGCTCCTTTCATTCAGTCAGTAGCTTCAAACATTTCTGGTATATGAAAAACATGTTTTTCAATGGCAAAAATCAATGAATATTGTAAATGCACAAACAGTAATATCTCCACATTGCAAGGTGCAATTCTGAAATTTTTTGCTTTTTCCTGCTAATCCTAGCATGATAAAGAAGATTCAAAGAGAGTGAGATGCCAGCTCCTTTCATTCAGTCAGTAGCTTCAAACATTTCTGGTATATGAAAAACATGTTTTTCAATGGCAAAAATCAATGAATATTGTAAATGCACAAACAGTAATATCTCCACATTGCAAGGTGCAATTCTGAAATTTTTTGCTTTTTCCTGCTAATCCTAGCATGATAAAGAAGATTCAAAGAGAGTGCGATGCCAGCTCCTTTCATTCAGTCAGTAGCTTCAAACATTTCTGGACGTTTTTCAATGGCAAAAATCATTGAATATTGTAAATGCACAAACAGTAATATCTCCACATTGCAAGGTGCAATTCTGAAATTTTTTGCTTTTTCCTGTTAATCCTAGCATGATAAAGAAGATTCAAAGAGAGTGAGATGCCAGCTCCGCTCCTTTCATTCAGTCAGTAGCTTCAAACATTTCTGGTATATGAAAAACATGTTTTTCAATGGCAAAAATCAATGAATATTGTAAATGCACAGTAATATCTCCACATTGCAAGGTGCAATTCTGAAATTTTTTGCTTTTTCCTGCTAATCCTAGCATGATAAAGAAGATTCAAAGAGAGTGAGATGCCAGCTCCTTTCATTCAGTCAGTAGCTTCAAACATTTCTGGACGTTTTTCAATGGCAAAAATCAATGAATATTGTAAATGCACAAACAGTAATATCTCCACATTGCAAGGTGCAATTCTGAAATTTTTTGCTTTTTCCTGCTAATCCAAGCAGGATAAAGAAGATTCAAAGAGAGTGAGATGCCAGCTCCTTTCATTCAGTCAGTAGCTTCAAACATTTCTGGTATATGAAAAACATGTTTTTCAATGGCAAAAATCAATGAATATTGTAAATGCACAAACAGTAATATCTCCACATTGCAAGGTGCAATTCTGAAATTTTTTGCTTTTTCCTGCTAATCCTAGCATGATAAAGAAGATTCAAAGAGAGTGAGATGCCAGCTCCTTTCATTCAGTCAGTAGCTTCAAACATTTCTGGACGTTTTTCAATGGCAAAAATCAATGAATATTGTAAATGCACAAACAGTAATATCTCCACATTGCAAGGTGCAATTCTGAAATTTTTTGCTTTTTCCTGTTAATCCTAGCATGATAAAGAAGATTCAAAGAGAGTGAGATGCCAGCTCCTTTCATTCAGTCAGTAGCTTCAAACATTTCTGGTATATGAAAAACATGTTTTTCAATGGCAAAAATCAATGAATATTGTAAATGCACAAACAGTAATATCTCCACATTGCAAGGTGCAATTCTGAAATTTTTTGCTTTTTCCTGCTAATCCTAGCATGATAAAGAAGATTCAAAGAGAGTGAGATGCCAGCTCCTTTCATTCAGTCAGTAGCTTCAAACATTTCTGGACGTTTTTCAATGGCAAAAATCAATGAATATTGTAAATGCACAAACAGTAATATCTCCACATTGCAAGGTGCAATTCTGAAATTTTTTGCTTTTTCCTGTTAATCCTAGCATGATAAAGAAGATTCAAAGAGAGTGAGATGCCAGCTCCTTTCATTCAGTCAGTAGCTTCAAACATTTCTGGTATATGAAAAACATGTTTTTCAATGGCAAAAATCAATGAATATTGTAAATGCACAAACAGTAATATTTCCACATTGCAAGGTGCAATTCTGAAATTTTTTGCTTTTTCCTGCTAATCCTAGCATGATAAAGAAGATTCAAAGAGAGTGAGATGCCAGCTCCTTTCATTCAGTCAGTAGCTTCAAACATTTCTGGACGTTTTTCAATGGCAAAAATCAATGAATATTGTAAATGCACAAAAAGTAATATCTCCACATTGCAAGGTGCAATTCTGAAATTTTTTGCTTTTTCCTGTTAATCCTAGCATGATAAAGATTCAAAGAGAGTGAGATGCCAGCTCCTTTCATTCAGTCAGTAGCTTCAAACATTTCTGGTATATGAATAACATGATGTTTTTCAATGGCAAAAAGCAATGAATATTGTAAATGCACAAACAGTAATATCTCCACATTGCAAGGTGCAATTCTGAAATTTTTTGCTTTTTCCTGCTAATCCTAGCATGATAAAGAAGATTCAAAGAGTGAGATGCCAGCTCCTTTCATTCAGTCAGTAGCTTCAAACATTTCTGGACGTTTTTCAATGGCAAAAATCAATGAATATTGTAAATGCACAAACAGTAATATCTCCACATTGCAAGGTGCAATTCTGAAATTTTTTGCTTTTTCCTGCTAATCCTAGCATGATAAAGAAGATTCAAAGAGAGTGAGATGCCAGCTCCTTTCATTCAGTCAGTAGCTTCAAACATTTCTGGACGTTTTTCAATGGCAAAAATCAATGAATATTGTAAATGCACAAACAGTAATATCTCCACATTGCAAGGTGCAATTCTGAAATTTTTTGCTTTTTCCTGCTAGTCCTAGCAGGATAAAGAAGATTCAAAGAGAGTGAGATGCCAGCTCCTTTCATTCAGTCAGTAGCTTCAAACATTTCTGGTATATGAAAAACATGTTTTTCAATGGCAAAAATCAATGAATATTGTAAATGCACAAACAGTAATATCTCCACATTGCAAGGTGCAATTCTGAAATTTTTTGCTTTTTCCTGCTAATCCTAGCATGATAAAGAAGATTCAAAGAGAGTGAGATGCCAGCTCCTTTCATTCAGTCAGTAGCTTCAAACATTTCTGGTATATGAAAAACATGTTTTTCAATGGCAAAAATCAATGAATATTGTAAATGCACAAACAGTAATATCTCCACATTGCAAGGTGCAATTCTGAAATTTTTTGCTTTTTCCTGCTAATCCTAGCATGATAAAGAAGATTCAAAGAGAGTGAGATGCCAGCTCCTTTCATTCAGTCAGTAGCTTCAAACATTTCTGGACGTTTTTCAATGGCAAAAATCAATGAATATTGTAAATGCACAAAAAGTAATATCTCCACATTGCAAGGTGCAATTCTGAAATTTTTTGCTTTTTCCTGTTAATCCTAGCATGATAAAGATTCAAAGAGAGTGAGATGCCAGCTCCTTTCATTCAGTCAGTAGCTTCAAACATTTCTGGTATATGAATAACATGATGTTTTTCAATGGCAAAAAGCAATGAATATTGTAAATGCACAAACAGTAATATCTCCACATTGCAAGGTGCAATTCTGAAATTTTTTGCTTTTTCCTGCTAATCCTAGCATGATAAAGAAGATTCAAAGAGTGAGATGCCAGCTCCTTTCATTCAGTCAGTAGCTTCAAACATTTCTGGACGTTTTTCAATGGCAAAAATCAATGAATATTGTAAATGCACAAACAGTAATATCTCCACATTGCAAGGTGCAATTCTGAAATTTTTTGCTTTTTCCTGCTAATCCTAGCATGATAAAGAAGATTCAAAGAGAGTGAGATGCCAGCTCCTTTCATTCAGTCAGTAGCTTCAAACATTTCTGGACGTTTTTCAATGGCAAAAATCAATGAATATTGTAAATGCACAAACAGTAATATCTCCACATTGCAAGGTGCAATTCTGAAATTTTTTGCTTTTTCCTGCTAGTCCTAGCAGGATAAAGAAGATTCAAAGAGAGTGAGATGCCAGCTCCTTTCATTCAGTCAGTAGCTTCAAACATTTCTGGTATATGAAAAACATGTTTTTCAATGGCAAAAATCAATGAATATTGTAAATGCACAAACAGTAATATCTCCACATTGCAAGGTGCAATTCTGAAATTTTTTGCTTTTTCCTGCTAATCCTAGCATGATAAAGAAGATTCAAAGAGAGTGAGATGCCAGCTCCTTTCATTCAGTCAGTAGCTTCAAACATTTCTGGTATATGAAAAACATGTTTTTCAATGGCAAAAATCAATGAATATTGTAAATGCACAAACAGTAATATCTCCACATTGCAAGGTGCAATTCTGAAATTTTTTGCTTTTTCCTGCTAATCCTAGCATGATAAAGAAGATTCAAAGAGAGTGCGATGCCAGCTCCTTTCATTCAGTCAGTAGCTTCAAACATTTCTGGACGTTTTTCAATGGCAAAAATCATTGAATATTGTAAATGCACAAACAGTAATATCTCCACATTGCAAGGTGCAATTCTGAAATTTTTTGCTTTTTCCTGTTAATCCTAGCATGATAAAGAAGATTCAAAGAGAGTGAGATGCCAGCTCCGCTCCTTTCATTCAGTCAGTAGCTTCAAACATTTCTGGTATATGAAAAACATGTTTTTCAATGGCAAAAATCAATGAATATTGTAAATGCACAGTAATATCTCCACATTGCAAGGTGCAATTCTGAAATTTTTTGCTTTTTCCTGCTAATCCTAGCATGATAAAGAAGATTCAAAGAGAGAGAGATGCCAGCTCCTTTCATTCAGTCAGTAGCTTCAAACATTTCTGGACGTTTTTCAATGGCAAAAATCAATGAATATTGTAAATGCACAAACAGTAATATCTCCACATTGCAAGGTGCAATTCTGAAATTTTTTGCTTTTTCCTGCTAATCCAAGCAGGATAAAGAAGATTCAAAGAGAGTGAGATGCCAGCTCCTTTCATTCAGTCAGTAGCTTCAAACATTTCTGGTATATGAAAAACATGTTTTTCAATGGCAAAAATCAATGAATATTGTAAATGCACAAACAGTAATATCTCCACATTGCAAGGTGCAATTCTGAAATTTTTTGCTTTTTCCTGCTAATCCTAGCATGATAAAGAAGATTCAAAGAGAGTAAGATGCCAGCTCCTTTCATTCAGTCAGTAGCTTCAAACATTTCTGGACGTTTTTCAATGGCAAAAATCAATGAATATTGTAAATGCACAAACAGTAATATCTCCACATTGCAAGGTGCAATTCTGAAATTTTTTGCTTTTTCCTGTTAATCCTAGCATGATAAAGAAGATTCAAAGAGAGTGAGATGCCAGCTCCTTTCATTCAGTCAGTAGCTTCAAACATTTCTGGTATATGAAAAACATGTTTTTCAATGGCAAAAATCAATGAATATTGTAAATGCACAAACAGTAATATCTCCACATTGCAAGGTGCAATTCTGAAATTTTTTGCTTTTTCCTGCTAATCCTAGCATGATAAAGAAGATTCAAAGAGAGTGAGATGCCAGCTCCTTTCATTCAGTCAGTAGCTTCAAACATTTCTGGACGTTTTTCAATGGCAAAAATCAATGAATATTGTAAATGCACAAACAGTAATATCTCCACATTGCAAGGTGCAATTCTGAAATTTTTTGCTTTTTCCTGTTAATCCTAGCATGATAAAGAAGATTCAAAGAGAGTGAGATGCCAGCTCCTTTCATTCAGTCAGTAGCTTCAAACATTTCTGGTATATGAAAAACATGTTTTTCAATGGCAAAAATCAATGAATATTGTAAATGCACAAACAGTAATATTTCCACATTGCAAGGTGCAATTCTGAAATTTTTTGCTTTTTCCTGCTAATCCTAGCATGATAAAGAAGATTCAAAGAGAGTGAGATGCCAGCTCCTTTCATTCAGTCAGTAGCTTCAAACATTTCTGGACGTTTTTCAATGGCAAAAATCAATGAATATTGTAAATGCACAAAAAGTAATATCTCCACATTGCAAGGTGCAATTCTGAAATTTTTTGCTTTTTCCTGTTAATCCTAGCATGATAAAGATTCAAAGAGAGTGAGATGCCAGCTCCTTTCATTCAGTCAGTAGCTTCAAACATTTCTGGTATATGAATAACATGATGTTTTTCAATGGCAAAAAGCAATGAATATTGTAAATGCACAAACAGTAATATCTCCACATTGCAAGGTGCAATTCTGAAATTTTTTGCTTTTTCCTGCTAATCCTAGCATGATAAAGAAGATTCAAAGAGTGAGATGCCAGCTCCTTTCATTCAGTCAGTAGCTTCAAACATTTCTGGACGTTTTTCAATGGCAAAAATCAATGAATATTGTAAATGCACAAACAGTAATATCTCCACATTGCAAGGTGCAATTCTGAAATTTTTTGCTTTTTCCTGCTAATCCTAGCATGATAAAGAAGATTCAAAGAGAGTGAGATGCCAGCTCCTTTCATTCAGTCAGTAGCTTCAAACATTTCTGGACGTTTTTCAATGGCAAAAATCAATGAATATTGTAAATGCACAAACAGTAATATCTCCACATTGCAAGGTGCAATTCTGAAATTTTTTGCTTTTTCCTGCTAGTCCTAGCAGGATAAAGAAGATTCAAAGAGAGTGAGATGCCAGCTCCTTTCATTCAGTCAGTAGCTTCAAACATTTCTGGTATATGAAAAACATGTTTTTCAATGGCAAAAATCAATGAATATTGTAAATGCACAAACAGTAATATCTCCACATTGCAAGGTGCAATTCTGAAATTTTTTGCTTTTTCCTGCTAATCCTAGCATGATAAAGAAGATTCAAAGAGAGTGAGATGCCAGCTCCTTTCATTCAGTCAGTAGCTTCAAACATTTCTGGTATATGAAAAACATGTTTTTCAATGGCAAAAATCAATGAATATTGTAAATGCACAAACAGTAATATCTCCACATTGCAAGGTGCAATTCTGAAATTTTTTGCTTTTTCCTGCTAATCCTAGCATGATAAAGAAGATTCAAAGAGAGTGCGATGCCAGCTCCTTTCATTCAGTCAGTAGCTTCAAACATTTCTGGACGTTTTTCAATGGCAAAAATCATTGAATATTGTAAATGCACAAACAGTAATATCTCCACATTGCAAGGTGCAATTCTGAAATTTTTTGCTTTTTCCTGTTAATCCTAGCATGATAAAGAAGATTCAAAGAGAGTGAGATGCCAGCTCCGCTCCTTTCATTCAGTCAGTAGCTTCAAACATTTCTGGTATATGAAAAACATGTTTTTCAATGGCAAAAATCAATGAATATTGTAAATGCACAGTAATATCTCCACATTGCAAGGTGCAATTCTGAAATTTTTTGCTTTTTCCTGCTAATCCTAGCATGATAAAGAAGATTCAAAGAGAGAGAGATGCCAGCTCCTTTCATTCAGTCAGTAGCTTCAAACATTTCTGGACGTTTTTCAATGGCAAAAATCAATGAATATTGTAAATGCACAAACAGTAATATCTCCACATTGCAAGGTGCAATTCTGAAATTTTTTGCTTTTTCCTGCTAATCCAAGCAGGATAAAGAAGATTCAAAGAGAGTGAGATGCCAGCTCCTTTCATTCAGTCAGTAGCTTCAAACATTTCTGGTATATGAAAAACATGTTTTTCAATGGCAAAAATCAATGAATATTGTAAATGCACAAACAGTAATATCTCCACATTGCAAGGTGCAATTCTGAAATTTTTTGCTTTTTCCTGCTAATCCTAGCATGATAAAGAAGATTCAAAGAGAGTAAGATGCCAGCTCCTTTCATTCAGTCAGTAGCTTCAAACATTTCTGGACGTTTTTCAATGGCAAAAATCAATGAATATTGTAAATGCACAAACAGTAATATCTCCACATTGCAAGGTGCAATTCTGAAATTTTTTGCTTTTTCCTGTTAATCCTAGCATGATAAAGAAGATTCAAAGAGAGTGAGATGCCAGCTCCTTTCATTCAGTCAGTAGCTTCAAACATTTCTGGTATATGAAAAACATGTTTTTCAATGGCAAAAATCAATGAATATTGTAAATGCACAAACAGTAATATCTCCACATTGCAAGGTGCAATTCTGAAATTTTTTGCTTTTTCCTGCTAATCCTAGCATGATAAAGAAGATTCAAAGAGAGTGAGATGCCAGCTCCTTTCATTCAGTCAGTAGCTTCAAACATTTCTGGACGTTTTTCAATGGCAAAAATCAATGAATATTGTAAATGCACAAACAGTAATATCTCCACATTGCAAGGTGCAATTCTGAAATTTTTTGCTTTTTCCTGTTAATCCTAGCATGATAAAGAAGATTCAAAGAGAGTGAGATGCCAGCTCCTTTCATTCAGTCAGTAGCTTCAAACATTTCTGGTATATGAAAAACATGTTTTTCAATGGCAAAAATCAATGAATATTGTAAATGCACAAACAGTAATATTTCCACATTGCAAGGTGCAATTCTGAAATTTTTTGCTTTTTCCTGCTAATCCTAGCATGATAAAGAAGATTCAAAGAGAGTGAGATGCCAGCTCCTTTCATTCAGTCAGTAGCTTCAAACATTTCTGGACGTTTTTCAATGGCAAAAATCAATGAATATTGTAAATGCACAAAAAGTAATATCTCCACATTGCAAGGTGCAATTCTGAAATTTTTTGCTTTTTCCTGTTAATCCTAGCATGATAAAGATTCAAAGAGAGTGAGATGCCAGCTCCTTTCATTCAGTCAGTAGCTTCAAACATTTCTGGTATATGAATAACATGATGTTTTTCAATGGCAAAAAGCAATGAATATTGTAAATGCACAAACAGTAATATCTCCACATTGCAAGGTGCAATTCTGAAATTTTTTGCTTTTTCCTGCTAATCCTAGCATGATAAAGAAGATTCAAAGAGTGAGATGCCAGCTCCTTTCATTCAGTCAGTAGCTTCAAACATTTCTGGACGTTTTTCAATGGCAAAAATCAATGAATATTGTAAATGCACAAACAGTAATATCTCCACATTGCAAGGTGCAATTCTGAAATTTTTTGCTTTTTCCTGCTAATCCTAGCATGATAAAGAAGATTCAAAGAGAGTGAGATGCCAGCTCCTTTCATTCAGTCAGTAGCTTCAAACATTTCTGGACGTTTTTCAATGGCAAAAATCAATGAATATTGTAAATGCACAAACAGTAATATCTCCACATTGCAAGGTGCAATTCTGAAATTTTTTGCTTTTTCCTGCTAGTCCTAGCAGGATAAAGAAGATTCAAAGAGAGTGAGATGCCAGCTCCTTTCATTCAGTCAGTAGCTTCAAACATTTCTGGTATATGAAAAACATGTTTTTCAATGGCAAAAATCAATGAATATTGTAAATGCACAAACAGTAATATCTCCACATTGCAAGGTGCAATTCTGAAATTTTTTGCTTTTTCCTGCTAATCCTAGCATGATAAAGAAGATTCAAAGAGAGTGAGATGCCAGCTCCTTTCATTCAGTCAGTAGCTTCAAACATTTCTGGTATATGAAAAACATGTTTTTCAATGGCAAAAATCAATGAATATTGTAAATGCCCAAACAGTAATATCTCCACATTGCAAGGTGCAATTCTGAAATTTTTTGCTTTTTCCTGCTAATCCTAGCATGATAAAGAAGATTCAAAGAGAGTGCGATGCCAGCTCCTTTCATTGTCAGTAGCTTCAAACATTTCTGGACGTTTTTCAATGGCAAAAATCATTGAATATTGTAAATGCACAAACAGTAATATCTCCACATTGCAAGGTGCAATTCTGAAATTTTTTGCTTTTTCCTGTTAATCCTAGCATGATAAAGAAGATTCAAAGAGAGTGAGATGCCAGCTCCGCTCCTTTCATTCAGTCAGTAGCTTCAAACATTTCTGGTATATGAAAAACATGTTTTTCAATGGCAAAAATCAATGAATATTGTAAATGCACAGTAATATCTCCACATTGCAAGGTGCAATTCTGAAATTTTTTGCTTTTTCCTGCTAATCCTAGCATGATAAAGAAGATTCAAAGAGAGTGAGATGCCAGCTCCTTTCATTCAGTCAGTAGCTTCAAACATTTCTGGACGTTTTTCAATGGCAAAAATCAATGAATATTGTAAATGCACAAACAGTAATATCTCCACATTGCAAGGTGCAATTCTGAAATTTTTTGCTTTTTCCTGCTAATCCAAGCAGGATAAAGAAGATTCAAAGAGAGTGAGATGCCAGCTCCTTTCATTCAGTCAGTAGCTTCAAACATTTCTGGTATATGAAAAACATGTTTTTCAATGGCAAAAATCAATGAATATTGTAAATGCACAAACAGTAATATCTCCACATTGCAAGGTGCAATTCTGAAATTTTTTGCTTTTTCCTGCTAATCCTAGCATGATAAAGAAGATTCAAAGAGAGTGAGATGCCAGCTCCTTTCATTCAGTCAGTAGCTTCAAACATTTCTGGACGTTTTTCAATGGCAAAAATCAATGAATATTGTAAATGCACAAACAGTAATATCTCCACATTGCAAGGTGCAATTCTGAAATTTTTTGCTTTTTCCTGTTAATCCTAGCATGATAAAGAAGATTCAAAGAGAGTGAGATGCCAGCTCCTTTCATTCAGTCAGTAGCTTCAAACATTTCTGGTATATGAAAAACATGTTTTTCAATGGCAAAAATCAATGAATATTGTAAATGCACAAACAGTAATATCTCCACATTGCAAGGTGCAATTCTGAAATTTTTTGCTTTTTCCTGCTAATCCTAGCATGATAAAGAAGATTCAAAGAGAGTGAGATGCCAGCTCCTTTCATTCAGTCAGTAGCTTCAAACATTTCTGGACGTTTTTCAATGGCAAAAATCAATGAATATTGTAAATGCACAAACAGTAATATCTCCACATTGCAAGGTGCAATTCTGAAATTTTTTGCTTTTTCCTGTTAATCCTAGCATGATAAAGAAGATTCAAAGAGAGTGAGATGCCAGCTCCTTTCATTCAGTCAGTAGCTTCAAACATTTCTGGTATATGAAAAACATGTTTTTCAATGGCAAAAATCAATGAATATTGTAAATGCACAAACAGTAATATCTCCACATTGCAAGGTGCAATTCTGAAATTTTTTGCTTTTTCCTGCTAATCCTAGCATGATAAGGAAGATTCAAAGAGATTGAGATGCCAGCTCCTTTCATTCAGTCAGTAGCTTCAAACATTTCTGGTATATGAAAAACATGTTTTTCAATGGCAAAAATCAATGAATATTGTAAATGCACAAACAGTAATATTTCCACATTGCAAGGTGCAATTCTGAAATTTTTTGCTTTTTCCTGCTAATCCTAGCATGATAAAGAAGATTCAAAGAGAGTGAGATGCCAGCTCCTTTCATTCAGTCAGTAGCTTCAAACATTTCTGGACGTTTTTCAATGGCAAAAATCAATGAATATTGTAAATGCACAAAAAGTAATATCTCCACATTGCAAGGTGCAATTCTGAAATTTTTTGCTTTTTCCTGTTAATCCTAGCATGATAAAGAAGATTCAAAGAGAGTGAGATGCCAGCTCCTTTCATTCAGTCAGTAGCTTCAAACATTTCTGGTATATGAATAACATGATGTTTTTCAATGGCAAAAAGCAATGAATATTGTAAATGCACAAACAGTAATATCTCCACATTGCAAGGTGCAATTCTGAAATTTTTTGCTTTTTCCTGCTAATCCTAGCATGATAAAGAAGATTCAAAGAGTGAGATGCCAGCTCCTTTCATTCAGTCAGTAGCTTCAAACATTTCTGGACGTTTTTCAATGGCAAAAATCAATGAATATTGTAAATGCACAAACAGTAATATCTCCACATTGCAAGGTGCAATTCTGAAATTTTTTGCTTTTTCCTGCTAATCCTAGCATGATAAAGAAGATTCAAAGAGAGTGAGATGCCAGCTCCTTTCATTCAGTCAGTAGCTTCAAACATTTCTGGACGTTTTTCAATGGCAAAAATCAATGAATATTGTAAATGCACAAACAGTAATATCTGCACATTGCAAGGTGCAATTCTGAAATTTTTTGCTTTTTCCTGCTAATCCTAGCAGGATAAAGAAGATTCAAAGAGAGTGAGATGCCAGCTCCTTTCATTCAGTCAGTAGCTTCAAACATTTCTGGTATATGAAAAACATGTTTTTCAATGGCAAAAATCAATGAATATTGTAAATGCACAAACAGTAATATCTCCACATTGCAAGGTGCAATTCTGAAATTTTTTGCTTTTTCCTGCTAATCCTAGCATGATAAAGAAGATTCAAAGAGAGTGAGATGCCAGCTCCTTTCATTCAGTCAGTAGCTTCAAACATTTCTGGTATATGAAAAACATGTTTTTCAATGGCAAAAATCAATGAATATTGTAAATGCACAAACAGTAATATCTCCACATTGCAAGGTGCAATTCTGAAATTTTTTGCTTTTTCCTGCTAATCCTAGCATGATAAAGAAGATTCAAAGAGAGTGCGATGCCAGCTCCTTTCATTCAGTCAGTAGCTTCAAACATTTCTGGACGTTTTTCAATGGCAAAAATCATTGAATATTGTAAATGCACAAACAGTAATATCTCCACATTGCAAGGTGCAATTCTGAAATTTTTTGCTTTTTCCTGTTAATCCTAGCATGATAAAGAAGATTCAAAGAGAGTGAGATGCCAGCTCCTTTCATTCAGTCAGTAGCTTCAAACATTTCTGGTATATGAAAAACATGTTTTTCAATGGCAAAAATCAATGAATATTGTAAATGCACAGTAATATCTCCACATTGCAAGGTGCAATTCTGAAATTTTTTGCTTTTTCCTGCTAATCCTAGCATGATAAAGAAGATTCAAAGAGAGTGAGATGCCAGCTCCTTTCATTCAGTCAGTAGCTTCAAACATTTCTGGTATATGAAAAACATGTTTTTCAATGGCAAAAATCAATGAATATTGTAAATGCACAAACACTAATATCTCCACATTGCAAGGTGCAATTCTGAAATTTTTTGCTTTTTCCTGCTAATCCTAGCATGATAAAGAAGATTCAAAGAGAGTGAGATGCCAGCTCCTTTCATTCAGTCAGTAGCTTCAAACATTTCTGGTATATGAAAAACATGTTTTTCAATGGCAAAAATCAATGAATATTGTAAATGCACAAACAGTAATATCTCCACATTGCAAGGTGCAATTCTGAAATTTTTTGCTTTTTCCTGCTAATCCTAGCATGATAAAGAAGATTCAAAGAGAGTGAGATGCCAGCTCCTTTCATTCAGTCAGTAGCTTCAAACATTTCTGGTATATGAAAAACGTTTTTCAATGGCAAAAATCAATGAATATTGTAAATGCACAAACAGTAATATCTCCACATTGCAAGGTGCAATTCTGAAATTTTTTGCTTTTTCCTGCTAATCCTAGCATTATAAAGAAGATTCAAAGAGAGTGAGATGCCAGCTCCTTTCATTCAGTCAGTAGCTTCAAACATTTCTGGACGTTTTTCAATGGCAAAAATCAATGAATATTGTAAATGCACAAAAAGTAATATCTCCACATTGCAAGGTGCAATTCTGAAATTTTTTGCTTTTTCCTGTTAATCCTAGCATGATAAAGAAGATTCAAAGAGAGTGAGATGCCAGCTCCTTTCATTCAGTCAGTAGCTTCAAACATTTCTGGTATATGAATAACATGATGTTTTTCAATGGCAAAAAGCAATGAATATTGTAAATGCACAAACAGTAATATCTCCACATTGCAAGGTGCAATTCTGAAATTTTTTGCTTTTTCCTGCTAATCCTAGCATGATAAAGAAGATTCAAAGAGTGAGATGCCAGCTCCTTTCATTCAGTCAGTAGCTTCAAACATTTCTGGACGTTTTTCAATGGCAAAAATCAATGAATATTGTAAATGCACAAACAGTAATATCTCCACATTGCAAGGTGCAATTCTGAAATTTTTTGCTTTTTCCTGCTAATCCTAGCATGATAAAGAAGATTCAAAGAGAGTGAGATGCCAGCTCCTTTCATTCAGTCAGTAGCTTCAAACATTTCTGGACGTTTTTCAATGGCAAAAATCAATGAATATTGTAAATGCACAAACAGTAATATCTGCACATTGCAAGGTGCAATTCTGAAATTTTTTGCTTTTTCCTGCTAATCCTAGCAGGATAAAGAAGATTCAAAGAGAGTGAGATGCCAGCTCCTTTCATTCAGTCAGTAGCTTCAAACATTTCTGGTATATGAAAAACATGTTTTTCAATGGCAAAAATCAATGAATATTGTAAATGCACAAACAGTAATATCTCCACATTGCAAGGTGCAATTCTGAAATTTTTTGCTTTTTCCTGCTAATCCTAGCATGATAAAGAAGATTCAAAGAGAGTGAGATGCCAGCTCCTTTCATTCAGTCAGTAGCTTCAAACATTTCTGGTATATGAAAAACATGTTTTTCAATGGCAAAAATCAATGAATATTGTAAATGCACAAACAGTAATATCTCCACATTGCAAGGTGCAATTCTGAAATTTTTTGCTTTTTCCTGCTAATCCTAGCATGATAAAGAAGATTCAAAGAGAGTGCGATGCCAGCTCCTTTCATTCAGTCAGTAGCTTCAAACATTTCTGGACGTTTTTCAATGGCAAAAATCATTGAATATTGTAAATGCACAAACAGTAATATCTCCACATTGCAAGGTGCAATTCTGAAATTTTTTGCTTTTTCCTGTTAATCCTAGCATGATAAAGAAGATTCAAAGAGAGTGAGATGCCAGCTCCTTTCATTCAGTCAGTAGCTTCAAACATTTCTGGTATATGAAAAACATGTTTTTCAATGGCAAAAATCAATGAATATTGTAAATGCACAGTAATATCTCCACATTGCAAGGTGCAATTCTGAAATTTTTTGCTTTTTCCTGCTAATCCTAGCATGATAAAGAAGATTCAAAGAGAGTGAGATGCCAGCTCCTTTCATTCAGTCAGTAGCTTCAAACATTTCTGGTATATGAAAAACATGTTTTTCAATGGCAAAAATCAATGAATATTGTAAATGCACAAACACTAATATCTCCACATTGCAAGGTGCAATTCTGAAATTTTTTGCTTTTTCCTGCTAATCCTAGCATGATAAAGAAGATTCAAAGAGAGTGAGATGCCAGCTCCTTTCATTCAGTCAGTAGCTTCAAACATTTCTGGTATATGAAAAACATGTTTTTCAATGGCAAAAATCAATGAATATTGTAAATGCACAAACAGTAATATCTCCACATTGCAAGGTGCAATTCTGAAATTTTTTGCTTTTTCCTGCTAATCCTAGCATGATAAAGAAGATTCAAAGAGAGTGAGATGCCAGCTCCTTTCATTCAGTCAGTAGCTTCAAACATTTCTGGTATATGAAAAACGTTTTTCAATGGCAAAAATCAATGAATATTGTAAATGCACAAACAGTAATATCTCCACATTGCAAGGTGCAATTCTGAAATTTTTTGCTTTTTCCTGCTAATCCTAGCATTATAAAGAAGATTCAAAGAGAGTGAGATGCCAGCTCCTTTCATTCAGTCAGTAGCTTCAAACATTTCTGGTATATGAAAAACATGTTTTTCAATGGCAAAAATCAATGAATATTGTAAATGCACAAACAGTAATATTTCCACATTGCAAGGTGCAATTCTGAAATTTTTTGCTTTTTCCTGCTAATCCTAGCATGATAAAGAAGATTCAAAGAGAGTGAGATGCCAGCTCCTTTCATTCAGTCAGTAGCTTCAAACATTTCTGGACGTTTTTCAATGGCAAAAATCAATGAATATTGTAAATGCACAAACAGTAATATCTCCACATTGCAAGGTGCAATTCTGAAATTTTTTGCTTTTTCCTGTTAATCCTAGCATGATAAAGAAGATTCAAAGAGAGTGAGATGCCAGCTCCTTTCATTCAGTCAGTAGCTTCAAACATTTCTGGTATATGAATAACATGATGTTTTTCAATGGCAAAAATCAATGAATATTGTAAATGCACAAACAGTAATATCTCCACATTGCAAGGTGCAATTCTGAAATTTTTTGCTTTTTCCTGCTAATCCTAGCATGATAAAGAAGATTCAAAGAGAGTGAGATGCCAGCTCCTTTCATTCAGTCAGTAGCTTCAAACATTTCTGGACGTTTTTCAATGGCAAAAATCAATGAATATTGTAAATGCACAAACAGTAATATCTCCACATTGCAAGGTGCAATTCTGAAATTTTTTGCTTTTTCCTGCTAATCCTAGCATGATAAGATTCAAAGAGAGTGAGATGCCAGCTCCTTTCATTCAGTCAGTAGCTTCAAACATTTCTGGACGTTTTTCAATGGCAAAAATCAATGAATATTGTAAATGCACAAACAGTAATATCTCCACATTGCAAGGTGCAATTCTGAAATTTTTTGCTTTTTCCTGCTAATCCTAGCATGATAAAGAAGATTCAAAGAGAGTGAGATGCCAGCTCCTTTCATTCAGTCAGTAGCTTCAAACATTTCTGGACGTTTTTCAATGGCAAAAATCAATGAATATTGTAAATGCACAAACAGTAATATCTCCACATTGCAAGGTGCAATTCTGAAATTTTTTGCTTTTTCCTGCTAATCCTAGCATGATAAGATTCAAAGAGAGTGAGATGCCAGCTCCTTTCATTCAGTCAGTAGCTTCAAACATTTCTGGACGTTTTTCAATGGCAAAAATCAATGAATATTGTAAATGCACAAACAGTAATATCTCCACATTGCAAGGTGCAATTCTGAAATTTTTTGCTTTTTCCTGCTAATCCTAGCATGATAAAGAAGATTCAAAGAGAGTGAGATGCCAGCTCCTTTCATTCAGTCAGTAGCTTCAAACATTTCTGGTATATGAAAAACATGTTTTTCAATGGCAAAAATCAATGAATATTGTAAATGCACAAACAGTAATATCTCCACATTGCAAGGTGCAATTCTGAAATTTTTTGCTTTTTCCTGCTAATCCTAGCATGATAAAGAAGATTCAAAGAGAGTGAGATGCCAGCTCCTTTCATTCAGTCAGTAGCTTCAAACATTTCTGGACGTTTTTCAATGGCAAAAATCAATGAATATTGTAAATGCACAAACAGTAATATCTCCACATTGCAAGGTGCAATTCTGAAATTTTTTGCTTTTTCCTGTTAATCCTAGCATGATAAAGAAGATTCAAAGAGAGTGAGATGCCAGCTCCTTTCATTCAGTCAGTAGCTTCAAACATTTCTGGTATATGAAAAACATGTTTTTCAATGGCAAAAATCAATGAATATTGTAAATGCACAAACAGTAATATCTCCACATTGCAAGGTGCAATTCTGAAATTTTTTGCTTTTTCCTGCTAATCCTAGCATGATAAAGAAGATTCAAAGAGAGTGAGATGCCAGCTCCTTTCATTCAGTCAGTAGCTTCAAACATTTCTGGACGTTTT